>NC_092100.1:4464061-4534061 GCF_045679555.1 Salvelinus alpinus | reverse complement strand
CATCAGGCAACCAGCCTCTGTTCACATATCAGGCAACCAGCCTCTGTTCACATATCAGACAACCAGCCTCTGTTCACATATCAGACAACAGGCCTCTGTTCACATATCAGACAACCAGCCTCTGTTCACACATCAGGCAACCAGCCTCTGTTCACACATCAGGCAACCAGCCTCTGTTCACATATCAGGCAACCAGCCTCTGTTCACATGACAGGCAACCAGCCTCTGTTCACATATCAGGCAACCAGCCTCTGTTCACATATCAGACAACCAGCCTCTGTTCACATATCAGGCAACCAGCCTCTGTTCACACATCAGGCATCCAGCCTCTGTTCACATATCAGGCAACCAGCCTCTGTTCACATGACAGGCAACCAGCCTCTGTTCACATATCAGGCAACCAGCCTCTGTTCACATATCAGACAACCAGCCTCTGTTCACATATCAGGCAACCAGCCTCTGTTCACACATCAGGCATCCAGCCTCTGTTCACATATCAGGCAACCAGCCTCTGTTCACATGACAGGCAACCAGCCTCTGTTCACATATCAGTCAACCAGCCTCTGTTCACATATCAGGCAACCAGCCTCTGTTCACATATCAGGCAACCAGCCTCTGTTCACATATCAGGCAACCAGCCTCTGTTCACATATCAGGCAACCAGCCTCTGTTCACATATCAGGCAACCAGCCTCTGTTCAAATATCAGACAACCAGCCTCTGTTCACATATCAGACAACCAGCCTCTGTTCACACATCAGGCAACCAGCCTCTGTTCACACATCAGGCAACCAGCCTCTGTTCACATATCAGGCAACCAGCCTCTGTTCACATATCAGACAACCAGCCTCTGTTCACATATCAGACAACCAGCCTCTGTTCACATATCAGACAACCAGCCTCTGTTCACACATCAGGCAACCAGCCTCTGTTCACACATCAGGCAACCAGCCTCTGTTCACATATCAGGCAACCAGCCTCTGTTCACATATCAGGCAACCAGCCTCTGTTTACATATCAGGCAACCAGCCTCTGTTCACATGACAGGCAACCAGCCTCTGTTCACATATCAGGCAACCAGCTTCTGTTCACATGACAGGCAACCAGCCTCTGTTCACATATCAGACAACCAGCCTCTGTTCACACATCAGGCAACCAGCCTCTGTTCACACATCAGTCAACCAGCCTCTGTTCACACATCAGGCAACCAGCCTCTGTTCACATATCAGTCAACCAGCCTCTGTTCACATATCAGGCAACCAGCCTCTGTTCACATATCAGGCAACCAGCCTCTGTTCACATATCAGGCAACCAGCCTCTGTTCACATATCAGGCAACCAGCCTCTGTTCACATATCAGGCAACCAGCCTCTGTTCACATGACAGGCAACCAGCCTCTGTTCACATATCAGGCAACCAGCCTCTGTTCACATGACAGGCAACCAGCCTCTGTTCACATATCAGACAACCAGCCTCTGTTCACATATCAGGCAACCAGCCTCTGTTCACACATCAGACAACCAGCCTCTGTTCACACATCAGACAACCAGCCTCTGTTCACATATCAGACAACCAGCCTCTGTTCACATATCAGACAACCAGCCTCTGTTCACACATCAGACAACCAGCCTCTGTTCACATATCAGGCAACCAGCCTCTGTTCACATATCAGGCAACCAGCCTCTGTTCACATGACAGGCAACCAGCCTCTGTTCACACATCAGGCAACCAGCCTCTGTTCACACACTGTTGTCATGTTTTTAAACTAAGCATACCGCAGAGGAAAAGGTTCTGTACATTAAACTGGACATAGTCAACACAACAGGCTGATGAAAAGGTTCTGTACATTAAACTGGACATAGTCAACACAACAGGCTGATGAAAAGGTTCTGTACATTAAACTGGACATAGTCAACACAACAGGCTGATGAAAAGGTTCTGTACATTAAACTGGACATAGTCAACACAACAGGCTGATGAAAAGGTTCTGTACATTAAACTGTACATAGTCAACACAACAGGCTGATGAAAAGGTTCTATACATTAAACTGGACATAGTCAACACAACAGGCTGATGAAAAGGTTCTGTACATTAAACTGGACATAGTCAACACAACAGGCTGATGAAAAGGTTCTGTACATTAAACTGGACATAGTCAACACAACAGGCTGATGAAAAGGTTCTGTACATTAAACTGGACATAGTCAACACAACAGGCTGATGAAAAGCAACATGGACTTTCTTTCTGTAGTTGAAAACATTTCTCTTGTCCTTTTTCCCCCCCCAGCGCTTCATGAGACGACTCAACCCTCGAAGATGGGCCGTTCAGTGAAATGACTGTCTTGCTCCTGTCCTAGACGTTGGAAATTAGATATTAAATGGAGGGCTAGTGACAGATGATAACTCAATACAACTTCTCGCCCAGTCACTCCACTGCTCATCCTACTGACTCTCCCTAAACATATTTCTGTACAAACTCCTCGTTCCCTTTTCCATACGCGTTAGGCTATATTACTGCAAGTCCAAAAAACATTTTATGAATTGTCTTCATGTCTCCTCTTTTGTCTCGTGATTTTTGTAGAGTCCTCCGATACAAAGTATCATTGTTCTGTTTTTGCACAGACGTTGACCACCACAAGAACTCTTTAGATTATAGGAATCATTTTGAAGACTTGCTTGCAACAATCTGAATGTGTCTTCCTTGTATCTGGTGTTTGGTCAAATCAGTACTATTAAACTTAAAGGAATGAGACTCAGCCGCCTCTCCATTTCATTTTGATTGGGTCTATTCATTTTTCACATCTGCTTTCGACCTTCCTATCTGTATGGTAGACAGTTACTATTCCGTTTACGACAGCCCAGTGTCCAACTATCCATTATATATTTTCAGTAGACTGAAAAGATTTGGCACGGGTCCCCAGATCCTCAAAAGGTTATACAGCTGCACCATCGAGAGCATCCTGACCGGTTGCATCACCGCCTGGTATGGCAACTGCTCGGCATCTGACCGTAAGGCTCTACAGAGGGTAGTGAGTACGGCCCAGTACATCACTGAGGCCAAGCTTCCTGACAATATACAGTGGGGCAAAAAAGTATTTAGTCAGCCACCAATTGTGCAAGTTCTCCCACTTAAAAAGATGAGAGAGGCCTGTAATTTTCATCATAGGTACACTTCAACTATGACAGACGAAATGAGAAAAAAAAATCCAGAAAATCACATTGTAGGATTTTTAATGAATTTATTTGAAAATTATGGTGGAAAATAAGTATTTGGTCACCTACAAACAAGCAAGATTTCTGGCTCTCACAGACCTGTAACTTATATAAAAACAAGACTCCAGTCACCCAAGTCGTAGACTGTTCTCTCGCACGGCAAGCAGTACCGGAGCGCCAAGTCTAGGTCCACAAGGCTCCTTAGCAGTTTCTACCACCAAGCCATAAGACTAGCAAATTAGTAAGAATGTCTCACCCTATGTTTAAGAAAGGCCGTTATCCCTTTATTCAGATTACAACCTCTCCCTTTATTCAGATTACAACCTCTCCCTTTATTCAGATTACAACCTCTCCCTTTATTCAGATTACAACCTCTCCCTTTATTCAGATTACAACCTCTCCCTTTATTCAGATTACAACCTCTCCCTTTATTCAGATTACAACCTCTCCCTTTATTCAGATTACAACCTCTCCCTTTATTCAGATTACAACCTCTCCCTTTATTCAGATTACAACCTCTCCCTTTAGTCAGATTACAACCTCTCCCTTTATTCAGATTACAACCTCTCCCTTTATTCAGATTACAACCTCTCCCTTTATTCAGATTACAACCTCTCCCTTTATTCAGATTACAACCTCTCCCTTTATTCAGATTACAACCTCTCCCTTTATTCAGATTACAACCTCTCCCTTTATTCAGATTACAACCTCTCCCTTTATTCAGATTACAACCTCTCCCTTTATTCAGATTACAACCTCTCCCTTTATTCAGATTACAACCTCTCCCTTTATTCAGATTACAACCTCTCCCTTTATTCAGATTACAACCTCTCCCTTTATTCAGATTACAACCTCTCCCTTTATTCAGATTACAACCTCTCCCTTTATTCAGATTACAACCTCTCCCTTTATTCAGATTACAACCTCTCCCTTTATTCAGATTACAACCTCTCCCTTTATTCAGATTACAACCTCTCTCCTTTATTCAGATTACAACCTCTCCCTTTATTCAGATTACAACCTCTCCCTTTATTCAGATTACAACCTCTCCCTTTATTCAGATTACAACCTCTCCCTTTATTCAGATTACAACCTCTCCCTTTATTCAGATTACAACCTCTCCCTTTATTCAGATTACAACCTCTCCCTTTATTCAGATTACAACCTCTCCCTTTATTCAGATTACAACCTCTCCCTTTATTCAGATTACAACCTCTCCCTTTATTCAGATTACAACCTCTCCCTTTATTCAGATTACAACCTCTCCCTTTATTCAGATTACAACCTCTCCCTTTAGTCAGATTACAACCTCTCCCTTTATTCAGATTACAACCTCTCCCTTTAGTCAGATTACAACCTCTCCCTTTATTCAGATTACAACCTCTCCCTTTAGTCAGATTACAACCTCTCCCTTTATTCAGATTACAACCTCTCCCTTTATTCAGATTACAACCTCTCCCTTTATTCAGATTACAACCTCTCCCTTTAGTCAGATTACAACCTCTCCCTTTATTCAGATTACAACCTCTCCCTTTAGTCAGATTACAACCTCTCCCTTTATTCAGATTACAACCTCTCCCTTTATTCAGATTACAACCTCTCCCTTTATTCAGATTACAACCTCTCCCTTTATTCAGATTACAACCTCTCCCTTTATTCAGATTACAACCTCTCCCTTTATTCAGATTACAACCTCTCCCTTTATTCAGATTACAACCTCTCCCTTTATTCAGATTACAACCTCTCCCTTTATTCAGATTACAACCTCTCCCTTTATTCAGATTACAACCTCTCCCTTTATTCAGATTACAACCTCTCCCTTTATTCAGATTACAACCTCTCCCTTTATTCAGATTACAACCTCTCCCTTTATTCAGATTACAACCTCTCCCTTTATTCAGATTACAACCTCTCTCCTTTATTCAGATTACAACCTCTCCCTTTATTCAGATTACAACCTCTCCCTTTATTCAGATTACAACCTCTCCCTTTATTCAGATTACAACCTCTCCCTTTATTCAGATTACAACCTCTCCCTTTATTCAGATTACAACCTCTCCCTTTATTCAGATTACAACCTCTCCCTTTATTCAGATTACAACCTCTCCCTTTATTCAGATTACAACCTCTCCCTTTATTCAGATTACAACCTCTCCCTTTATTCAGATTACAACCTCTCCCTTTATTCAGATTACAACCTCTCCCTTTATTCAGATTACAACCTCTCCCTTTAGTCAGATTACAACCTCTCCCTTTATTCAGATTACAACCTCTCCCTTTAGTCAGATTACAACCTCTCCCTTTATTCAGATTACAACCTCTCCCTTTAGTCAGATTACAACCTCTCCCTTTATTCAGATTACAACCTCTCCCTTTATTCAGATTACAACCTCTCCCTTTATTCAGATTACAACCTCTCCCTTTAGTCAGATTACAACCTCTCCCTTTATTCAGATTACAACCTCTCCCTTTAGTCAGATTACAACCTCTCCCTTTATTCAGATTACAACCTCTCCCTTTAGTCAGATTACAACCTCTCCCTTTATTCAGATTACAACCTCTCCCTTTATTCAGATTACAACCTCTCCCTTTATTCAGATTACAACCTCTCCCTTTAGTCAGATTACAACCTCTCCCTTTATTCAGATTACAACCTCTCCCTTTATTCAGATTACAACCTCTCCCTTTATTCAGATTACAACCTCTCCCTTTATTCAGATTACAACCTCTCCCTTTATTCAGATTACAACCTCTCCCTTTATTCAGATTACAACCTCTCCCTTTATTCAGATTACAACCTCTCCCTTTATTCAGATTACAACCTCTCCCTTTATTCAGATTACAACCTCTCCCTTTCAGTTATTTGAAAAGGAAAACATCTCCCAAATATGGCTATTTTAAAACAAGACGTAGAAAGTTGGTTGCAATTTCAATTTAATCCACCAGAAAAGACAGAACAAATATTACAACAAATATTGTGGTTAAACTCAAATATACTAATTGATTTAAAAAATATATGATTATTTTTTCTGTAAAGAATTAAAAGGTATAATCTTCGTAAATTATACCAAAAATAGGACTGGTTGAATTAAGTCACACATGCAGCTAACATGGAAATGTCTGCTCTACCCAAAATTACAACCAACCAATTGCAGCATTAGCTCAAAAATAGCAGAGGAAAGTGGAAGGGGAAAAAGTAAGGAACTTGTCTGTCGGCATTAAAGACCATCATTGGTTAAAGAAAACTGTGATAAGTAAAAAAGTATACCAGTTTCATTTAAGTACAAAAAAATGTACAGCTACACCATACAGGTTGCAAAATAGTTGGGAGGATATTTTTGATCTACCAATTCCATGGCACGTGGTTTATGAACTGATACACAAAACGACACCAGATTCAAAACTTAGAATTTTTCCATTTAAATTATCATACAGAATTCTTGCAAACAATAGAATGTTATTTATGTGGGGGATACAACCTTCCCAGCTCTGCAGATTCTGCTGTGAGGAGGCAGAATGATTAGATCATTTGTTTTGGTACTGTCCATATGTAGCTCGTTTTTGGTGCCAGGTCCACGAATGTCTGAAGAATTGCAGCATTTACCTGGAGCCAACTCTGCAGATACCAATACTGGGTGATCTGAAAAGTCAGTCAATCGATCAAGAACAAGAAAATAAATTAATACTTTTTTATTTATTTTTATTTTATTTTATTTACAATCTGTAGATACAATGGTGAATAGAAAGGTTCATAACTTTTGTGAAACATCACAGCACAGTTGGAAAATATATGGCAAATAGAAATCCAATATGGATGGTGTTAAGTGTCACGTATACTCCCTCTCCGGCCTCTAGGCCATCACGCTGCTGATGGCCTTGAGGGTAGAGGAAGGACATCATACATAGATGGGAGAGGTTGAGGGTAGAGGAAGGACATCATACATAGATGGGAGAGGTTGAGGGTAGAGGAAGGACATCATACATAGATGGGAGAGGTTGAGGGTAGAGGAAGGACATCAGAAATAGATGGGAGAGGTTGAGAGTAGAGGAAAGACATCAGTAATAGATGGGAGAGGTTGAGGGTAGAGGAAGGACATCAGTAATAGATGGGAGAGGTTGAGGCTAGAGGAAGGACATCATAAATAGATGGGAGAGGTTGAGGGTAGCGGAAGGACATCATAAATAGATGGGAGAGGTTGAGGGTAGAGGAAGGACATCAGAAATAGATGGGAGAAGTTGAGGGTAGAGGAAGGACATCATAAATAGATGGGAGAGGTTGAGGGTAGAGGAAGGACATCATAAATAGATGGGAGAGGTTGAGAGTAGAGGAAGGACATCAGAAATAGATGGGAGAGGTTGAGGGTAGAGGAAGGACATCATAAATAGATGGGAGAGGTTGAGGGTAGAGGAAGGACATCATAAATAGATGGGAGAAGTTGAGGGTAGAGGAAGGACATCAGAAATAGATGGGAGAAGTTGAGGCTAGAGGAAGGACATCAGTAATAGATGGGAGAGGTTGAGAGTAGAGGAAACACATCAGAAATAGATGGGAGAGGTTGAGGGTAGAGGAAGGACATCAGTAATAGATGGGAGAGGTTGAGGCTAGAGGAAGGACATCAGAAATAGATGGGAGAAGTTGAGGCTAGAGGAAGGACATCAGTAATAGATGGGAGAGGTTGAGGGTAGAGGAAGGACATCAGAAATAGATGGGAGAGGTTGAGAGTAGAGGAAGGACAGGAGTAAAAACAAACAAAAACTAACTATTGTAAAATAGACTGTGTCCATAAAATGTATGTATAGTATGTATAAGCAGGAAGTAGAAGACTACGCGTTGTTGTTCACTAGTTTGCTCCAATTGGAGAAGGGGTTGGAAGGAAATAAAGGAAATACATTTTTTAAATATATGTATTTGTGTGTATGTATGTGTATTCTTAAAATAAAGTGGTGATCCTAACTGACCTAAAACAGGAAATTTTTACTAGGATTAAATGTCAAGAATTGTGAAAAACTGTAAGGTGTATGTAAACTTTCCCAACTTCAACTGTGTAGATATAGAAATTGCCTGTCTTAGGTCAGTTAGGAGCACCACTTTATTTTAAGAATGTGAAATGTCAGAGTAATAGTAGAGAGAATTATTTATTTCAGCTTTTTATTTCTTTCATCACATTCCCAGTGGGTCAGAAGTTTACATACACTCAATTCGTTTTTGGTAGCATTGCCTTTAAATTGTTTAACTTGGGTCAAGCGTTTCGGGTTGCCTTCCACAAGCTTCCCACAATAAGTTGGGTGAATGTTGGCCCATTTCTCCTGACAGAGCTGGTGTAACTGAGTCAGGTTTGTAGGCCTCCTTTCTTGCACACGCTTTTTCAGTTCTGCCCACAAATTTTCTATAGGATTGACGTAAGGGCTTTGTGATGGCCTCTCCAATACCTTGACTTTGTTGTCCTTAAGCCATTTTGCCACAACTTTGGAAGTATACATGTGGTCATTGTCCATTTGAAAGACCCATTTGCGAACAAGCTTTAACTTCCTGACTGATGTCTTGAGATGTTGCTTCAATATATCCACATCATTTTCCTACCTCATGATGCCATCTATTCTGTAAAGTGCACCAGTCCCTCCTGCAGCAAAGCACCCCCACAACATGATGCTGTCAGTCCTGTGCTTCACGGTTGGGATGGTGTTCTTCGGCTTGCAAGCATCCCCCTTTTTTCTCCAAACATAACGATGGTCATTACGGCCAAACAGTTCTCTTTTTGTTTCATCAGACCAGAGAATATTTCTCCAAAAAGTACGATCTTTGTCCCCATGTGCAGTTGCAAACCGTAGTCTGGCTTTTTTATTGGCGGTTTTGGAGCAGTGGCTTCTTCTTTGCTGAGTGGCCTTTCAGGTTATGTCGATATAGGACTTGTTTTACTGTGGATATAGATACTTTTGTACCGGTTTCCTCCAGCATCTTTACAAGGTCCTTTGCTGTTGTTCTGGGATTGATTTGCAATTTTCGCATCAAAGTACGTTCATCTCTAGGAGACAGAATGCATCTCCTTCCTGAGCGGTATGACAGCTGCGTGGTCCCATGGTGTTTATACTTGCGTACTATTGTTTGTACAGATGAACGTGGTACCTTCAGGCATTGGGAAATTGTTCCCAAGGATGAACCAGACTTGTGGGGGTCTACAATTGTTTTTTCTGAGGTCTTGGCTGATTTCTTTTGATTTTCCCATGATGTCAAGCAAAGAGGCACTGAGTTTGAAGGTAGGCCTTGAAATACATCCACAGGTACACCTCCAATTGACTCAAATGATGTCAGTTAGCCTATCAGAAGCTTCTAAAGCCATGACATAATTTTCTGGAATTTTCCAAGCTGTTTAAAGGCACAGTCAACTGAGTGTATATAAACTTCTGACCCACTGGAATTGTGATACTGTGAATTATAAGTGAAATAATCTGTCTGCAAACAATTGTTGGAGAATGACTTGTGTCATGCACAAAGTAGATGTCCTAACCGACTTGCCAAAACTATAGTTTGTTAACAAGAAATTTGTGAAATGGTTGAAAAACAAGTTTTAATGACTCCAACCTAAGTGTATGTAAACTTCCGACTTCAACTGTATATACTCATTAAGTATGTAGTATACAGTATGTCAGTATGGGTGTTCGAACACAGCTTAGGTAAATCCACTACTGGTCAAAAGATCAAAACTACGAAATAACGTGTGTTAGGCAAAATTATTTGAAGAATCTCAAGTATAAAATGTATTTTGATTTGTTTAACACTTTCTTGGTTACTACATGATTCCATATGTGTTATTTCATAGTTTTGAGGTCTTCACTATTATTCTACAATATAGAAAATAGTCAAAATAAAGAAAAACCCTTTAACGAGTAGGTGTTCTAAAACTTTTGACCGGTAGTGTGTGTGTATGTATATATATATATATATATATATATTTGCAAAAAAAGAATATGGGGGATTGGAAACGATGCAGACAATTACATTGATGGAAGCTACAATCTATCTGAAATATTAAAGCTGATCTACCCACTAAAAAAAATCTCTATATCAATCAAATAAGACTCCAGTCACCCAAGTCATAGACTGTTCTCTCTGCTACCGCACAGCAAGCAGTACCCCGGAGCGCCAAGTCTAGGACCAAAAGGCTCCTTAACAGCTTCTTCCCCCAAGCCGTAAGACTGCTGAACAATTAATCAAATGGCCACCAAGACTTTTTACATAGATTTTGTTTTTACACTGCTGCTACTCACTGTTTATTACCTATGCATAGACACTTTACAAATTACCTCGACCCCCGCACATTGACTCGGTACAGGTACCCGTACCCCTGTATATAGCCTCGTTGTTGTTATGTAATTTTCTTGTTACTTTTTATTCATTTAAAAAATATATACTTTAGTTTATTTTGTAGATCTTTTCTTAACTCTATTTCTTGAACTGCACTGTTGGTTATTAAGAGCTTGAAAGTAAGCATTTCAAATAAACATTTATTTGGTTTGAAATGCTACCACCTGCTGGTAGGTTGACAGTATTGCATGAGTGTGAATATATTTAGAATCAAGTGACAACGTCTTGGATTAGAGAAAAATAATTTATCCTTCTTTTAGTAACTGCATAGAAGATATACAAAGTATATTAATTAGCCTACTTATCCTACTCGGTTCATGAATTTATGACATAATGAGAAAGAAAAAAATAGCGTAAAATAAGATTTTATTAATGAAAATGTGAGCGCGCATCACAAATGTTTCTTCCACAATCATGACGTATTTTAAAATCGACCAAATGGTACCGTCGTGACATCATCAACCTGAGACGAGGAAGCAGCGCTGAAAACTGAAAATGGTGAGAATATTGCGTGCTTTAGTTTGCTATATTTGAATCGTTTTATCTTGTTTACAATGTTATAAAGTGTGTTGATAGTTATCAGCAACTCGCATAGTTAAAACTGCATCTATATATAAATCAAACATATTCGAACGGTTTCAGGCCGGTGAGTGCTAGCATGTCTGAAGAATGAGCATGTCGTTGATTTTGCGTTTATCAGCTAGCAAACTTTTGAGCTTAGCTAGCTAGGTAGTTACTATAAATAATTGTTGCATAAAAATCATTAAGTTACGGCCCTGGTCTCCTAGCTAGCGCAAGGAATGCTAGGCTACTAACGTTAGCGATCTAGCAATGATTCATAACGCTTTAACGTTAGCTAGTTAAGGTTAAATGTGTATTCTGTTTTGCAGCTTTTCTACTCATTTTTCAAGTCTCTGGTGGGGAAGGACGTGGTGGTGGAGCTGAAAAATGACTTGAGGTTTGTATTATGTAGTTCGTGGCTAGCTAGTTACAGTGCTAGCTAGTTACAGTGCTAGCTAGTTACAGTGGTATAAAGGTGGCAGAATTCACAAATTACGTCATTGTTTTATATTAACGCATTTAACTTTTTATAGCGCTTTTTCGTTAGACAAAATCTAAAATCGCTTTATCAAAAATAAACACGTAGTACTTTATAGAAATTAAAATATAGGCTACAACAGTAGCTAGGTCAAGTCTGAGTGGTGTCCGTTAGAGAATCTGGAAGCTCAGAGCGAGATGTTTTAAAACTATGGCGCCCGACATGGTTCAATGTACCAATAAATCAGTACGATCTACTTTGTCGTTTTTTTTCTTCTAATTGTCGGCATCTTGGAGCAAGAATTGGGATCATGTATACTGTGGTAATGAAGATAAATGGATAATAACTGACTGCAGCAATGTATAATACGGCAAACGAGGAAATTGTGGTTAGTGCATTCATTGAGGTATAAAAGGAAACCGTTAAAGAATCAAACGGAATAAAATAACAGTTCCTATTTTTAGGTCCCTCCCCATTTTGTTCAGTTTGCTTCTGAAATGTTTTGCAGCATAATTGGAGTAATTTTCAAATACAGAGGTTCATGGACCATGTATAGAGCCCCACAGTGGTGTCGTAATACCCATAAAATCTGCCTCTGTTACAATTATTTGAATAATTCAATGGATGTTCTGTGCACAAAAGTGTCTTATCAATTTTCTAATCAGTCTTCTCAATGAGGCGATCAGTGGAAATGGTCTTTCTGGGCTTGGCGTCAGTTAAACTGCAGTACAGAAAGCAAGAATGTAGGAGCAAGTGGTTTCTTCCAGACCTGAACCCTGGCCCCTTGAAGTGGTTTCCTTTAGTTGCCACAGTCAAAATTGGCAATGCAAAAAATGTTATAATAATGAAAACGTTATTTTGGGGTTTAAATTAAGTTTACCTGTGTGTTTTTTTGGGGGTTTAATGTCACATTTTAAGAAGAGAAATTGTAGAAATAGGTGGGGTTTATGGCTGTGGCAACGAGTGACGACTCCTTGAAGTGCATGCTAGGGCTTCCGCTATTCTTTCTGTTCCTCTGGAAATGGCTGGTCTAGAACAACAACAACACCGAGACCCACTCGAACGCTTGCTTACAGCTGCACCACAGGGTCGGACAGGCCGTTTCCTTCAATTATCGTCATGCCTGCTCTGCGGTGTCAGACCCTGTAGTGCAAGCGTAAGGTGTGGGGTCTACTGGCTAACTTTTCCACTTTCCTTCATCTGAGGGTTGTTTTTGTAAAGGAGTATAACAGTCTTTGGGTGTAAATTTGTTTTTGTCTGCGAGGGCAGACAACACCCTATACAATTTTCATGGACATTCATTTCGTGAGAACCATACAAAATACGTTTAAAATACATTCAATATGTTATAATACATGCAAAAAAAATCATATATATATTTTTTTAAACTAGGAGGTGAGCGTACACATATTCTCGTAGTCCCGGTGACATACTGTCAGCCCACGTCACAGGGCTCTGGAAGAACGTGTTCTCCTACGTAGAAAATATAGACTCGGGCAAAGACGTTTAGAAGCACAGTGAAAGCTATTTAAGCTAGAATCTTTCATTTTTCTAGGAGCTCCTAAATTAAACTGCCAGGTCGCACAGCAACAATATTTAGGCGCATATGCGAGTCCCTCTGTAGAACCCTGTGTTATGTCCTTGGTCCCTCTGTAGAACCCTGTGTTATGTCCTTGGTCCCTCTGTAGAACCCTGTGTTATGTCCTTGGTCCCTCTGTAGAACCCTGTGTTATGTCCTTGGTCCCTCTGTAGAACCCTGTGTTATGTCCTTGGTCCCTCTGTAGAACCCTGTGTTATGTCCTTGGTCCCTCTGTAGAACCCTGTGTTATGTCCTTGGTCCCTCTGTAGAACCCTGTGTTATGTCCTTGGTCCCTCTGTAGAACCCTGTGTTATGTCCTTGGTCCCTCTGTAGAACCCTGTGTTATGTCCTTGGTCCCTCTGTAGAACCCTGTGTTATGTCCTTGGTCCCTCTGTAGAACCCTGTGTTATGTCATTGGTCCCTCTGTAGAACCCTGTGTTATGTCCTTGGTCCCTCTGTAGAACCCTGTGTTATGTCCTTGGTCCCTCTGTAGAACCCTGTGTTATGTCCTTGGTCCCTCTGTAGAACCCTGTGTTATGTCCTTGGTCCCTCTGTAGAACCCTGTGTTATGTCCTTGGTCCCTCTGTAGAACCCTGTGTTATGTCCTTGGTCCCTCTGTAGAACCCTGTGTTATGTCCTTGGTCCCTCTGTAGAACCCTGTGTTATGTCCTTGGTCCCTCTGTAGAACCCTGTGTTATGTCCTTGGTCCCTCTGTAGAACCCTGTGTTATGTCCTTGGTCCCTCTGTAGAACCCTGTGTTATGTCCTTGGTCCCTCTGTAGAACCCTGTGTTATGTCCTTGGTCCCTCTGTAGAACCCTGTGTTATGTCCTTGGTCCCTCTGTAGAACCCTGTGTTATGTCCTTGGTCCCGCAGTTCAACAGCCTGGTTAACGTTGGAATGAAGTCTGCCCTATTACTGTTTTTATTATTGAACGGTGGGACCTTGTATCTCCTTCTGGAGGGCAGCAGCTCACTGTTTTTTTTTTTGAGCTAGATTGTGGGTGGTGTCCACTATGTGGGTGGGATGTCCTTGTCTTACCTGTCTGTCATGGAGTCCCTGAAGCCCCCCCCTGCACTGAAAACCTCACAATTGAAAGCTTGAGATGACAGATGTTGATTTTTACAAGTTACACATCTTTGTCTATTTTCAGCATCTGTGGAACACTTCACTCGGTTGATCAGGTAAGAATAGAAGACCATCTCAAACCACATGTTCGTCAACTTTTTAAATGGGCTCCTACGTTGTTGTGCTCACTGTAGTTCTTGCTCTCGCAGTACCTGAACATTAAACTGACAGACATCAGTGTCACGGATCCAGAGAAGTATCCACACATGGTGAGTTGTCCTGTCCATACGTTGGACAATATAGGGCTGGTTTCCCAGACATACTGTATTTACCCTATTTACAGTGCATTGGGTAAGTATTCAGACCCCTTGACTTTTTCCACATTTTGATATTATTACAGCCTTATTCTAAAATGGATTAAATTGGTTTGTTTTTTCCCTCATCAATCTATACACAATACCCCATAATGTCAAAGCAAAAATAGGTTTCTTTTTAGGATTTTTGTCAAATGTTTTCAAAATTCAAACATATCACATTTTAAGCAAGTATTCAGACCCTTTACTCAGTAGTTTGTTGAAGCACCGTTGGCAGTGATTACAGCCTTGAGTCTTCTTGGGTATGACGCTGCAAGCTTGGCACACCTGTATTTGGGGAGTTTCTCCCATTCTTCTCTGCAGATCCTCTCAAGCTCTGTCAGGTTGGATGGGGAGTGTCGCTGCACAGCTATTTTCATATCTCTCCAGAGATGTTTGATCGGGTTCAAGTCCGGGCTCTGACTGGGCCACTCAAGGACATTACGAGACTTGTCCCGAAGCCACTGCTGCGTTGTTTTGGCTGTGTGCTTAGGGTCGTTGTCCTGTTGGAAGGTGAACCTTCGCCCCAGTCTGAAGTCCTGAGCGCTCTGGAGCAGGTTTTCATCACGGATCACTCTATACTTTGCTCTGTTCATCTTTGCCTCGATCCTGACTAGTCGACAAGTCCCTGCAGCTGAAAAATATCACCACAGCATGTTGCTGCCACCACCATGCTTCACCGTAGGGATGGTGCCAGGTTTCCTCCAGGCGTTTCATCAGACCAGAGAATCTGATTTCTCATGGTCTGAGAGTCCTTTAGGTGCCTTTTCTCTGGCCACTGCCATAAAGACCTGATTGGTGGAGTGCTGCAGAGATTGTTGCCCTTCTGGAAGGTTCTCCCATCTCCAGAGAGGAGCTCTGTCAGTGACCATAGGGTTGTTGGTCACCTCCCTGACCAAGGCCCTTTTCCCCTGATTGCTCAGTCTTAGTGGTTCCAAACTTCTTCCATTTATGAATGATGGCGGCCACTGTGTTCTTGGGGACATTCAATGCTGCTGAAATTTTTGTGCCCTTCCCCAGATCTGTGCCTCGACACAATCCTGTCTCAATTCCTTCTACCTCATGGCTTGTGTTTTTGCTCTGACATGCACTGCATAATAAAATAATAAATTTGCAAACATATCTAAACCTATTTTCACGTTGTCATTTATGGGGTGTTGTGTGTAGATTGCGGAACATTTTTGATTAAGGCTGTAACGTAACAATGTGAAGGGGTCAGAATACTTTTAGAATGCACTGTGTAGTCCAGGACTAGGCTGAAATCTGTGTCTAGGAAACCAGCCCTTTCTAAACTAAAAGCTCCGCTTCTGACGTTGACTGTAACACAACACCATCTCAAGATCTTCAGAACAGATGATGCTGTGAAATAAATCAATAAGGGATTATTGACTGTTCTCCTGTTTGTTTGTTTTCTCATCAATTCAGCCTGTTTTTCTAATGCTACCTGTTCTGTTATCAGTGAAGAACTGTTCTGTTATCTTCTGTCACCAGTTATCAGTGAAGAACTGTTTCATCCGAGGCTCTGTGGTGCGATACGTCCAACTACCTGCAGATGAGGTCGACACTCAGCTGTTACAGGACGCTGCGCGCAAGGAGGCACTGCAGCAGAAGCAGTGATGCTTTAACACATGACATCATGGCTGGGAGGGAGGGAGGGATTTGGAAGATGGACAGATTATGTTTTAGTTCGGTGTAAACAATCCAAATTAATTTAATCTGTTTGCATAGAAGCCTCTGAAATCTTTTCCTTGTTGTTTGCCACATTGGTATTGCAGTGCTTTAGTGTCACCTACCTCAAATGCCAACTAAGGTCTCCCAGCACTTGATACCCTACTGTTTTCTAAACATTTGGACAACACTTCCTGTTCTCTATACTATACAGCACCACTATTTGTTGATGTCAGAAATGGCCTGTTTTATTTAAATTTTATTGGTGTCCTTGTGAAGCAGTATCGAGAATGAAGATATTCCCCTTCTGAAAACTGTTCTTCTGCTCAGATTGAGAATATTCTCTGCTTCTTTTCTTTTTCTAAAACCAGTTTTGAGTTTGTAATGACTCATGTTATTTGCATCACCTTTTTGATTTGTAGATAAACCTTGTTTAAATCCTGTTCTTATTGTCCACTTGTTTTTAATGCAATACGGCTATATCATGAGGGATGGTCACTAACATTTGTGTTTATAATGCACCCACAGTAGTTCCTGCCACAGCAGCAGCTACTCTACCTGGGGTCCAGCAACATTAAGGAAGTTATATACAGTTGAAGTCAGAAGTTTACATACACTTAGGTTGCGGTCATTAAAACTCATTTTTCAACCACTCCACACATTTATTGTTAACAAACTATAGTTTTGGCAAGTCTGTTAGGACATCTACTGTGTGCATGACACAAGTCATTTTTCCAACAATTGTTTACAGACAGATTATTTCACTTATAATTCGCTGTATCACAATTCCAGTGGGTCAGAAGTTTACATACACTAAGTTGACTGTGCCTTTAAACAGGTGGGAAAATTCCAGAAAATTATGTCATGGCTTTAGAAGCTTCTGATAGGCTAATTGACATAATTGGAGGGGTACCTGTGGATGTATTTCAAGGCCTACCTTCAAACTCAGTGCCTCTGCTTGACATCATGGGAAAGAAATCAGGAAAAAAAATTGGGACCTCCACAGGTCTGGTTCATCCCTGGGAGCAATTTCCAAACACCTGAAGGTACCACGTTCAGCTGTACAAACAATAGTACGCAAATATAAACACCATGGTACCATGCAGCCGTCATACCGCTCAGGAAGGAGACGCGTTCTGTCTCCTAGAGATGAACGTACTTTGGTGTGAAAAGTGCAAATCAATCCCAGAACAACAGCAAAGGACCTTGTGAAGATGCTGGAGGAAACAGGTACAGAGTATCTATATCCACAGTAAAACAAGTCCTATATCGACATAACCTGAAAGGCTGTTCGGTAAGGAAGAAGCCACTGCTCCAAAACTGCCATAAAAAAGCCAGACTACGGTTTGCAACTGTACATGGGGACAAAGATCGTACTTTTTGGAGAAATGTCCTCTGGTCTGATGAAACAAAAATATAACTATTTGGCCATAATGATCATCGCTATGTTTGGAGGAAAAAGGGGAAGGCCTGCAAGCCGAAGAACGCCATCCCAACCGTGAAGCACGGGGGTGGCAGCATCATGTTGTGGGGTGCTTTGCTGCAGGAGGGACTGGTGCTCTTCACAAAATAAATGGCATCATGAGGGAGGAAAATTATGTGGATATATTGAAGCAACATCTCAAGACATGTCAGGAAGTTAAAGCTTGGTCGCAAATGGGTCTTCCAAATGGACAATGACCCTAAGCATACTTCCAAAGTTGTGGCAAAATGACTTAAGGACAACAAAGTCAAGGTATTGGAGTGGCCATCACAAAGCCCTGACCTCAATTCCTATAGAAAATGTGTGGGCAGAACTGAAAAAGCGTGTGCGAGCAAGGAGGCCAACAAACCAGACTCAGTTACACCAGCTCTGTCAGGAGGAATGGGCCAAAATTCACCCAACTTATTGTGGGAAGCTTGTGGAAGGCTACCTGAAACGTTTGACCCAAGTTAAACAATTTAAAGGAAATGCTACCAAATACTAATACTACCACCACTGGCCAATATGAGGGTGACGGTCACAGTACAAGTATATAACGCAAGAAGCAACAATACTCCAATCAGTACTTTTAATAAAAAATTAAACAGTCTGTTTTATAACTGAATCTAAATAAAATATTTAAATTAACAGAGAAATATGACTCGGACTCATCCTCTGGCTTCAAGACAGAAGTCCAAACTCTCGCGGTTTGTTAGCTCAATGGATGTGGGTAGAAAACACTGCTCAATCAAATCTTATTTTACTGTTCTTCAATCCCTCAATTGTTCTTGATGAAGTATGCTTCCCATACGAAATAGTTTGTGCATATACTATGATGCCATTTTGTTATGTTTTTTTGGTATTCAGCAAGTTTCTTGGGGGGGGGGCTGTTGGTACATTTTTTTTACCTCCTACTAATCATGTGGAATCATGTGAAATGTTCAGCCTGTGGATGATGTCATCTCTGATGAGGTAAACCATCCAACGATTCCATTTGGGCATCTGCTTTCATTCACACCAATTTCAATAACAATGACTTGTCATGTGAAGTGCTTTCAATTACTGGTTACTTGAAACAGATGTGTTCGATGTCACATGGGCTGGGTTTAGACAGGCAGCCCAATTCTGATCTTTTTTCCCACTAATTGGTCTTTTGACCAATCACATCAGATCTTTTCACATTAGATATTTTTTCAAAGCCGATTGGTCAAAAGACCAATTAGTGGAAAAAATATTGGGCAGCCTGTCTAAACGCAGCCCATGGTAATATGTAACATATATTAGACTGAAGTCTTGAAGTTTTTGTTGTCTGTTTTCTAGTTGGTGGTAGACGCCAACACTCGTGATACCCTGTTCATTTCAACATCAGACGAGGTGTACTCTGATAATGAGGTATCTTTCATTTAATGTAATCTAACATGAGGGAGAACCGTCAATGAAACTGGAGGGACACTACAGTATGGTCAGCATCCACAGCAACAAAAATATAAACGCAAAATGCAAGAATTTCTAACATTTTACTGAGTTACAGTTCATATAAGGAAATCAGTCAATTTAAATAAATAATAATCTATGGATTTCACATACAGATATGCATTTGTTGGTCACAGATACCTTAAAACAGGTAGGGGCGTGGATCAGAGAACCAGTCGGTATCTGGTGTGACCACCATTTGCCTCATGCAGCGCGACACATCTCTATGACTAGGGTGGCTGGAGTCTTTGACAATTTTTAGGGCCTTCCTCTGATATAGAGGTCCTGGATGGCAGGAAGCTTGGCCCCATGGTTCGCACTACCCTCTCCAGGCAGTGATGCAACCAGTCAGGATGCTCTCGATGGTGCAGCTGTAGAACCCTTTGAGGATCTGAGGACCCATGCCAAATTTTTTCTGTCTCCTGAGGTGGAATAGGTTTTGTCGTGCCCTCCTCACGACTGTCTTGGTGTGCTTGGACCATGTTAGTTTGTTGGTGATGTGGACACCAAGGAACGTGAAGCTCTAAACCTGCTCCACTGCAGCCCCGTCGATGAGAATGGGGGCGTGCTCGGTCCTCTTTTTCCTGTAGCCCATGATCATCTCCTTTGTCTTGCTCACATTGAGGGAGAGGTTGTTGTCCTGGCACCACACTGCCACGTCTCTGACCTTCTCCCTATAGGCTGTCTCGTCGTTGTCGGTGATCAGGCCTACCATTGTTGTGTCGTCAGCAAACTTAATGATGGTGTTGGAGTCATGCTTGGCCACACAGTCGTGGGTGAACAGGGAGTACAGGAGGGGACTAAACACGCACCCCTGAGGGGCCCCTGTGTTGAGGATCAGCGTGGCAGATGTGTTGTTGCCTACCCTTAACCACCTGGGCCGGCCCGTCAGGAAGTCCAGGATCCAGTTTCAGAGGGAGGTGTTTAGTCCCAGGGTCCTTAGCTTATTGATGAGCTTTGTGGGCACTATGGTGTTGAACGCTGAGCTGTAGTCAATTAACAACATTCTCACATGGGTGTTAATTTTGTGCAGGTGGGAAAGGGCAGTGTGGAGTGCGATTGAGATCTGTGGATCAGTTGGGGCGGTATGTAAATTCTTGTAGTTTGAATTTGGTGCTCTGCAATTTCACTGGATGTTGTCAAATCGATCCCTCTAAAGGGATTGGCGCGTGAAGGGATCACTAAGAGGTTAGGTTTTACTCACATCGGCTGTGGAGAGCGTGATCACACAGTCTTCTGGAACAGCTGGTGCGCTCATGAATGTTTCAGTGTTATTTCCCTCGAAGCGAGCATAGAAGTAGTTTAGCTCGCCTGGTAGGCTCGTGTCACTGGGCAGCTCTCGGCTGTGCTTCCCTTTGTAGTCTGTAATGGTTTGCAAGCCCTGCCACATCCGGCGAGCGTTAGAGCCGGTGTAGTACGATTCGATCTTAGTCCTGTATTGATGCTTTGCCTGTTTGATGGTTCATCGGAGGGCATAGAGGGATTTCTTATAAGCTTCCGGGTTAGAGTCCCGCTCCTTGACAGCGGCAGCTCTAGCCTTTAGCTCAGTGCAGATGTTGCCTGTAATCCATGGCTTCTGATTAGGGTATGTACGTACGGTCACTGTGGAGATGACATCATCGATGCACTTATTGATGAAGCCAATGACTGATGTGGTGTACTCCTCAATGCCATCGGAGGAATCCCAGAAAATATTCCAGTCTGTGCTAGAAAAACAGTCCTGTATCTTAGCATCTTCTTCATCTGACCACTTTTTTATTGATCTAGTCACTGGTGCTTCCTGCTTTAATTTTTGCTTGTAAGCAGGAATCAGGAGGATAGAATTATGGTCAGATTTTCCAAATGGATGGTGAGAGAGAGCTTTGTACACGTCTCTGTGCGTGGAGTAAAGGTGGCCCAGAGTTTTTTCCCTCTGGTTGCACATTTAACATGCTGATAGAAATCTGGTAAAACGGATTTAAGTTTCCCTGTATTAAAGTCCCTGGCTACTAGGATTGCCGCCTCCGGGTGAGCGTTTTCTTGTTTGCTTATGGCGGAATACAGCTCATTCAATGCTGTCTTAGTGCCAGCCTCTGACTGTGGTGGTATGTAAAACAGCTAAGAAAAATACAGATGAAAACTCTCTAGGTAGATAGTGTGGTCCACAGCTTATCAATGAGATAGCTCGAGACTTCCTTAGATATCGTGCACCAGCTGTTATTTACAAAAATACATAGTCCGCCGCCCCTTGTCTTACCAGACGCCACTGTTCTATCCTGCCGGTACATCGTATAACCAGCCAGCTGTATGTTGATAGTGTCGTCGTTCAGCCACGACTCCATGAAGCATAAGATGTTACAGTTTTCAATGTCCCGTTGGTAGTTTAATCTTCCGCGTAGGTCATCGATTTTATTCTCCAGATTGCACGTTTGCTAGTAGAATGGAAGGAAGTGGGGGTTTATTTGATCGCCTACGAATTCTCAGAAGGCAGCCCGCCCTCTGGCCCCTTTTTCTCCGCCTTCTTTCACGCAAATCACAGGGATCTGGGCCTGTTCCCGAGAGAGCAGTATATCGTTCGCATCGGGCTCGTCAGACTCGTTAATTAAAGGAAAAAAAGGATTCTGCCAGTCCGTGGTGAGTAATCGCAGTCCTGATGTCTAGAAGTTATTTTTGGTCATAAGAGACGGTAGTGGCAACATTATGTACAAAATAAATTAAAAAATAAGTTATAAACAACGCAAATAAACAAAAAACACAATCGGTTGGAGACAGGTAAAACGTCAGCCTTCTTCTCTGGCGACATTTCAACCATGTCTTCCTCCATTCCTTGCAAGGACAACCTGTTCTGGGGAAAAGGTGAATTAGTCATTCTCATGGGGGCGGCCAGTCAGCACCTCGTGTGGAGAGAGACCGGTGACTGTGTGGTATCTGCCTAACGGAAGCACCTTTACCCATGTCAGACTTGTTTCACCAATTAGTTTAATCAATTTTGTTTTCAGAGTTTGGTTCAACATTGTTTTTCATGCAAATCAAACATTGTACAACCATACCACCAGATCATTTTTCTGTGAACACAGTACAACCTACTGTACACCAATATTATGTACAAGATCCACTGTCCCTATTTTTGACACATGGTCTTGACAATTTCGCAAGGAATTTGAACGTACACAAGGGTATGGTTGGTCTGCTCCACTCATCCAGCCACACACCAGAGGCGGCATCCTCTGATGCATCAGCAAAGCAACGATGTCACTACTAGGGCTGTGGCGGTAACGAAATTTCGTCAGCGGGCGATTGTCAATCAAATAACAAATAACTGTCGGTCTCACGGTAATTGACCCTGTAATTAACATAAACATGGCCGCCTACAAGCCGCAGACCTTTGGAACATCTACATATTTTTTTTAAGTCAAATAAATCCTTGTAGAATATCAGAACATCTCATCAGTCTCACCACAACTTCACTCGCCTCCATTTTTCTCCCATAAAAACAATCCTGCAGCGGTTGAACTAATGAATTGCCTCTAATCTGTCTTTGGCGAGGGCGCGACCCCAAGAAGTAATGTCATGACCCAAATACTTAACGGAGCTCCGGGTATAATTGCATCTTACTGGGGGGAAACTTTATGACTATTTTCTCCCCCAAAATATCTACAATGCCCGAGTTTCCTGGTGACATATCTCCTCTGATTGTGAACAAAACAACAAATGGTCAACATACTGAACCAAAATACCCCCTCCAGGAGCAACAGAAGAAGAGAAGAGAATACTCCCCCCAGAAGCAACAGAAGAAGAGAAGAGAATACTCCCCCCAGGAGCAACAGAAGAAGAGAAGAGATACTCCCCCAAGGAGCAACAGAAGAAGAGAAGAGATACTCCCCCCAGGAGCAACAGAAGAAGAGAAGAGAAAAGAAAGGAAGCATGAGCTAAATCAACAACAACTACCTGGAGACACCTGGGATAACATGGCAACAGTGTTAGGCACCAACTACCTGGAGACACCTGGGATAACATGGCAACAGTGTTAGGCACCAACTACCTGGAGACACCTGGGATAACATGGTAGCAGTGCTAGGCACCAACTACCTGGAGACACCTGGGATAACATGGTAGCAGTGCTAGGCACCAACTACCTGGCGACACCTGGGATAACATGGTAACAGTGTTAGGCACCAACTACCTGGAGACACCTGGGATAACATGGTAGCAGTGTTAGGCACCAACTACCTGGAGACACCTGGGATAACATGGTAGCAGTGCTAGGCACCAACTACCTGGAGACACCTGGGATAACATGGTAACAGTGTTAGGCACCAACTACCTGGAGACACCTGTGATAACATGGCAACAGTGTTAGGCACCAACTACCTGGAGACACCTGGGATAACATGGTAACAGTGTTAGGCACCAACTACCTGGAGACACCTGGGATAACATGGTAACAGTGTTAGGCACCAACTACCTGGAGACACCTGGGATAACATGGTAACAGTGTTAGGCACCAACTACCTGGAGACACCTGGGATAACATGGTAACAGTGTTAGGCACCAACTACCTGGAGACACCTGGGATAACATGGTAGCAGTGTTAGGCACCAACTACCTGGAGACCCCTGGGATAACATGGTAACAGTGTTAGGCACCAGGGGTACTCTAGCATGTACAGCATCGTTTACTATTCTAAGGTCCTGCACAAAACGATAATCACCAGATGGTTTCCTAACAGGTAACATTGATGTGTTACAAGGTGAATTCGGGCAGGGAACCAGAGCGCCTCTTTCAACTAACGCATTATGAATGGGAATGATACCCTTTCTGCTTCTTCGCTAAGAGGGTACTGAGCTTCGTAAGGTCTGTGGGTGCTTCTTCGCTAAGAGGGTACTGAGCTTCGTAAGGTCTGTGGGTGCTTCTTCGCTAAGAGGGTACTGAGCTTCGTAAGGTCTGTGGGTGCTTCTTCGCTAAGAGGGTACTGAGCTTCGTAAGGTCTGTGGGTGCTTCTTCGCTAAGAGGGTACTGAGCTTCGTAAGGTCTGTGGGTCCTTCTTCGCTAAGAGGGTACTGAGCTTCGTAAGGTCTGTGGGTGCTTCTTCGCTAACAGGGTACTGAGCTTCGTAAGGTCTGTGGGTGCTTCTTCGCTAAGAGGGTACTGAGCTTCGTAAGGTCTGTGGGTGCTTCTTCGCTAAGAGGGTACTGAGCTTCGTAAGGTCTGTGGGTGCTTCTTCGCTAAGAGGGTACTGAGCTTCGTAAGGTCTGTGGGTGCTTCTTCGCTAAGAGGGTACTGAGCTTCGTAAGGTCTGTGGGTGCTTCTTCGCTAAGAGGGTACTGAGCTTCGTAAGGTCTGTGGGTGCTTCTTCGCTATGAGGGTACTGAGCTTCGTAAGGTCTGTGGGTGCTTCTTCGCTAAGAGGGTACTGAGCTTCGTAAGGTCTGTGGGTGCTTCTTCGCTAAGAGGGTACTGAGCTTCGTAAGGTCTGTGGGTGCTTCTTCGCTAAGAGGGTACTGAGCTTCGTAAGGTCTGTGGGTGCTTCTTCGCTAAGAGGGTACTGAGCTTCGTAAGGTCTGTGGGTGCTTCTTCGCTAAGAGGGTACTGAGCTTCGTAAGGTCTGTGGGTGCTTCTTCGCTAAGAGGGTACTGAGCTTCGTAAGGTCTGTGGGTGCTTCTTCGCTATGAGGGTACTGAGCTTCGTAAGGTCTGTGGGTGCTTCTTCGCTAAGAGGGTACTGAGCTTCGTAAGGTCTGTGGGTGCTTCTTCGCTAAGAGGGTACTGAGCTTCGTAAGGTCTGTGGGTGCTTCTTCGCTAAGAGGGTACTGAGCTTCGTAAGGTCTGTGGGTGCTTCTTCGCTAAGAGGGTACTGAGCTTCGTAAGGTCTGTGGGTGCTTCTTTGGAACGACCACAACCGGCGCAGCTCCTTTCATGCGTCCAATGTTGGTCTTTGATTTAGCACACAGTTCTTCAGGTATGTCTTTTAGCCAATCAATGTGTGAATTATCTTGTAATAACACAGGCATGGTTTCAACGGGAATTGGTTATTTTCTTGGTATTGTCATTGCAGTAGCCCAGTATGGGGAAAAGAACATTGCTATTGAAGCTGACCACTTTTCCCCCCCTTTACCAGGCCACCCAATCAATTGCTTCCATCATTTTCTTCATCCAAACACCCACATCTATCCATTGTGTTCCAGGAGCTTTTGTTAAGCTACAATGGAGAACAGAGCCAGGGACTTCATACAGACTCATCTTAGTATCCGTCAACAACACCAGCTGCTACAAAGTCTTCTCCGTTGTATATCACATTCGTGGTCATCTCAACTTTCTCTTTTTTTGTTTTGACCATCTCTGTTGACATTCAGGGTCTTCTTCACATGACGGAACAGTAGCAGTACAGCGTAGGTGTTCAGACACTTCCCAGTTAGCATGCAACGAGGGAAGAGAGGGATTGCTCTCTCTCTCAGCTCTCCCTCCACACGTTGATCATTCAGGTGCCAAGCATAGTAACAATCCTTCTTCATTACAGGCAACAGATAAATGCATTGTTTTCTTTGAGGGGGGGGACCGACTGGGCAGATATTTTCAACACAGAGACTGCGGGCCCCAGTGTCCACCAAAAATTGAATTATTTTGTTTGATAAGCTAAAATGTCAATAAGGCGGTTTTAGGTTGACTAGGTGGTCAAGTTTAGAATTTGACAGATCTCTTCTGGTTGTTCATCATTGTTTTCTTCATTAGTTTCTTCTTCTATTTCCTCCTCATCCTATGTTTAGCAGCCCCCTCGTCCACCTCCTCTTCAAAAGGGGTTTGTCCACCTGCACGTCAACAGGAGGGGACGGCCACTCTCCTTGGCCTTCTCCTGCTCCAGGACAATGTCTTGAGAAATGCCCTAACTTCCCACAGTACCTCCCTACCAATTTGTTTTGTGCCATTACACTACATGACCCTTTTCGTTCTCAGCACGGATCCTCCATCACAGTCTTGCTACTTCCCTTTCCCATAATAAATCCTTTGTTGAAATCAATCATCCACATTCACTTAGTACTATTCCCAAACATACTCAGTAATCTCCCTTATAACTCTTTATGTATCTTCAACGGTTCCCTTGTCGTTAACTCCTATGCATTGCTTTTGGAAAGTATTCAGACCCCTTGACTTTTTCCACATTTTGTTATGTTACAGCCTTATTATAAAATGTATTAAATTGTTTTATTCCCTCATCTATCTACACACAATACCCCGTAATGACATTTGTGCAAATGTATAAAAAAAAAAAAAAAAAACAGAAGTATTCAAACCCTTTACTCAGTACTTTGTTGAAGCACCTTTGGCAGCGATTACAGCATCAAGTCTTCTTAGGTATGGCGCTACAAGCTTGACACACCTGTATTTGGGGAGTTTCTCCCATTCTTCTATGCAGATACTTTCAAGCTCTGTCAGGTTGGATGGGGAGTGTCACTTTACAGCTATTTTCAGGTCTCTCCAGAGATGTTTGACTGGGTTCAAGTCCGGGCTCTGGCTGGGCCACTCAAGGACTCCTGCGTTGTCTTGGCTTGCTTAGGGTCGTTGTCCTGTTGGAAGGTGAACCTTCACCCCAGTCTGAGGTCCTGAGCGCTCTGGAGCAGATTTTCATCAAGGATCTCTCTGTACTTTGCTCCGTTCATCTTTGCCTCGACCCTGACTAGCCTCCCAGTCCCTGCCACTGAAAAACATCCCCACAGCATGATGCTGCCACCACCATGCTTTACCTTGGGGATGGTGCCAGGTTTCCTCCAGACATGACGCATGGCATTGAGGCCAAAGAGTTCAATCTTGGTTTCATCAGACCAGAGAATCTTGTTTCTCATTGTCTGAGAGTATTTAGATGCTTTTTGGCAAACTCCAAGCGGGCTGTCATGTGCCTTTTACTGAGGAGTGGCTTCCATCTGGCCACTCTACCATAAAGGCATGATTGGTGGAGTGCTGCAGAGATGGTTGTCCTTCTGGAAGGTTCTCCCATCTCCACAGAGGAACTCTAGAGCTCTGTCAGAGTGACCATCGGGTTCTTGGTCACTCCCTGACCAAGACCCTTCTCCCCCGGTTGCTCAGTTTGGCCGGGCGGCCAGCTCTAGGAAGAGTCTTGGTGGTTCCAAACTTCTTCCATTTAAAAATTATGGAGGTCACTGTGTTCTTGGGGACCTTCAATGCTGAAGACATTTTTTGGTACCCTACCCCAGATCTGTGCCTCAATACAATCCTGTCTCGGAGCTCTACAGACAATTCCTTCGACCTCATGGCTTGGTTTTTGCTCTGACATGCGCTGTCAACTGTGTGACCTTATATAGACAGGTGTGTGCCTTTCCAAATCATGTCCAATCAATTGAATTTACCACAGGTGGTTTCCACTCAAGTTGTAGAAACATCTCAAGGATGATCAATGGAAACAGGATGCACCTGAGCTCAATTTCAAAGTCTCATAGCAAAGGGTCTGAATACTTATGTAAATAAGGTATTTCTGTTTTAAATTTTCAATACATTTGCAAACATTTCTAAAAACCTGTTTTTGCGTTGTCATTATGGGGTATTGTTAGTAGATTGCTGGAATGTCCACCAAAGCTGTTGCCAGATAATTTAATGTTCATTTATCTATCATAAGCCGCCTCCAACTCGTTTTAGAGAATTTGTTAGTTTGTCCAACCGGCCTCACAACTGCAGACCATGTGTATGGCGTTGCGAGGGTGAGCGGTTTGCTGATGTCAACGTTGTGAACAGAGTGCCTCATGATGGCGGTGGGGTTATGGTATGGACAGGTATAAGCTACGGGCAACGAACAGTTGCATTTTAATCGATGCTAATTTGAATGCACAAAAATGCCTTGACGAAATCCTGAGACCCATTATTTTTTAAAGATATGTGACCAACAGATGCGTATCTGTATTCCCAGTCATGTAAAATCCATAGATTAGAGCCTAATGAATTTATTTCAATCGACCGATTTCCTCATGAACTGTAACTCAGTAAAATCTTTGAAATTGTTGCTTGTTTGCGTTTTTTTGTTCAGTATATTTGTCTCCGTTTCAATTCAACTCATGAAACCTCGGCAGTAGGGGGTTCTCTCACATGAAACACAATTCCATGGTGTTGTATCGATACGGTACCATGGTGTGAAAACCACTGACGGAATATGTCTGGCGATTGGACGAGATGCCTTGTGATCTGCTACTTGTAAAATAAGTATTCTCTACCACATTAGATAACCTTTTGAAGAATAGTCTTGCGTATCACAAATAAAAAAATGTGCATCCTATGTTTCTGGTAACATAAGGATTTACATCCCTCTAGAGATGGACGCTAGTCTTCTTGTTAAATTAATACAATTTACTCGTTATTTAAATACATAGAAATACAACACCTTTATTTCACATGCATACATCTATAACTGTACAACAAGTTGAATGCAGTTAAAAAATAAAATAAAAAGCACAATCCCAAAACAAGTCCTGAAGATTTACAGCTCGAGCAATGATGAATTTTCATGTCATAAGGTGAAAAGCATTTTTTTTTTTTCTTCTTCTTCTTCTTTTTAAACACACACACAAAATAAAAACTAGGACTAGTGCTGTCCTTGAGTTGTACCTTTTCAATAAACAGAACTGGGCTGAATGGAAAAGGAATTCAGTCACCATAGAGAAGGCACCTTCAGTACACAGTGTATGTACAAACATCTGATATACCCTTTTACTGTAGCTTCTAGTACAATGACAACTGGGAACGTTCACTTAAACAAAAAAAACACACACACACATCAGATCTATACAAATACATTTTGAAGCAAAAATATCTTCTTGGTCTATACGCAAAGCAGTACCTTGAAATGCATATTTTAACATTTTAATTCTAGATTGGCTCTGCCAGCAGAGGGCAACCCAGTGGATATAGTTCAAATGTATTACACAGTATGTCACAATACTTATGTATGCAGTTTCCCCACTTCATCGATTGGTAACTATTGGTAACAGTAGTAACTGTGTCGTTATGCGTCATTCTGTCCGCTTAGATCACCAGTCATTCTTGAGTTCAGAATTGTTTTTGTTGTTGTTGAGACATGAAAGGGTCAAATCTACATGGACTAACATGTACTTCTAAATTAGAAAAATGTATAGAAAAATGCAATCTTTCTTACAGCCTGAAATACCATTTACCTTAAAAATATACTACCACCCTTCCAATCAAAAATGTCAATACTTTCAGAAAAGTTATTTAATATAAAATACTGTATCCTTTAACTGGATTTATGTAACATTCCATCCTTTTTTCTCTCTCAACAAAATAAAGCTTTTTATATACCCTTCAAAGCTTATAAAAACACTCCCAGCACAATTATATCTATATGTTTTTATATAGAAACAATAAAATGACTAAGATACCATAGATGGTACTACGTTCACATGGTAGAGGAAACCCGTTTTAGAATGGCATATAGACTGCCGTATTACTGAACCATCTGATCAACACAGTGTGACACTACAATTTTGGGATGATTGTACGCGTTGGTGGGTCATTGAATGCCATGGTCAAGATTGGCCTGTCTGTTGGGCCAATCTGCCTGCTCCAGTTTAGCAGGCCTTGGTCGGGTCTGTTGGCAGCTCTGTAGTGGACATGCGGTACTGTATCTTGGTGTTGGTAATCGCTCCGTGTTTCTGTCTGAGGTGCAATCGAAGCTGACTCTTGTGGCGAAAGTGCAAGTTGCATTTCTCGCACTGAAAAAAAATAAGAAACTTATTTGCTCCGTTTTCTGTCCATAAATGTTTTCTGGTTTAATAGCAGACACATATGGATTTCAGTATATATATATATACAGTGGGGCAAAAATGTATTTAGTCAGCCACCAATTGTGCATGTTCTCCTACTTAAAAAGATGAGGCCTGTAATTTATCATAGGTACACTTCAACTATGACAGACAAAATGAGGGGAAAAAATCCAGAAAATCACATTGTAGGATTTTTAATTAATTTATTTGCAAATTATGGTGGAAAATAAGTATTTGGTCAATAACAAAAGTTTCTCAATACTTTGTTATATACCCTTTGTTGGCAATGACAGAGGTCAAACGTTTTCTGTAAGTCTTCACAAGGTTTTCACACACTGTTGCTGGTATTTTGGCCCATTCCTCCATGCAGATCTCCTCTAGAGCAGTGATGTTTTGGGGCTGTTGCTGGGCAACACGGACTTTCAACTCCCTCCAAAGATGTTCTATGGGGTTGAGATCTGGAGACTGGCTAGGCCACTCCAGGACCTTGAAATGCTTCTTACGAAGCCACTCCTTCGTTGCCCGGGCGGTGTGTTTGGGATCATTGTCATGCTGAAAGACCCAGCCACGTTTCATCTTCAATGCCCTTGCTGATGGAAGGAGGTTTTCACTCAAAATCTCACGATACATGGCCCCATTCATTCTGTCCTTTACACGGATCAGTCATCCTGGTCCTTTTGCAGAAAAACAGCCCCAAAGCATGATGTTTCCACCCCCATGCTTCACAGTAGGTATGGTGTTCTTTGGATGCAACTCAGCATTCTTTGTCCTCCAAACACGTTGAGTTTTTACCAAAAAGTTATATTTTGGTTTCATCTGACCATATGACATTCTCCCAATCTTCTTCTGGATCATCCAAATGCTCTCTAGCAAACTTCAGACGGGCCTGGACATGTACTGGCTTAAGCAGGGGGACACGTCTGGCACTGCAGGATTTGAGTCCCTGGCGGCGTAGTGTGTTACTGATGGTAGGTTTTGTTACTTTGGTCCCAGCTCTCTGCAGGTCATTCACTAGGTCCCCCCGTGTGGTTTTGGGATTTTTGCTCACCGTTCTTGTGATCATTTTGACCCCACGGGGTGAGATCTTGCGTGGAGCCCCAGATCGAGGGAGATTATCAGTGGTCTTGTATGTCTTCCATTTCCTAATAATTGCTCCCACAGTTGATTTCTTCAAACCAAGCTGCTTACCTATTGCAGATTCAGTCTTCCCAGCCTGGTGCAGGTCTACAATTTTGTTTCTGGTGTCCTTTGACAGCTCTTTGGTCTTGGCCATAGTGGAGTTTGGAGTGTGACTGTTTGAGGTTGTGGACAGGTGTCTTTTATACTGATAACAAGTTCAAACAGGTGCCATTAATACAGGTAACGAGTGGAGGACAGAGGAGCCTCTTAAAGAAGAAGTGACAGGTCTGTGAGAGCCAGAAATCTTGCTTGTTTGTAGGTGACCAAATACTTATTTTCCACCATAATTTGCAAATAAATTCATAAAAAATCCTACAATGTGATTTTCTGGATTTCTTTTTCTCATTTTGTCTGTCATAGTTGAAGTGTACCTATGATGAAAATTACAGGCCTCTCTCATCTTTTTAAGTGGGAGAACTTGCACAATTGGTGGCTGACTAAATACTTTTTTGCCCCACTGTGTATATACATATACACATATATACATACACAGACTGATTCAGTTGTGTATTTGGTGTACTTACATGATAGGGTGTATATATAATGGTGTTATTGTGTATTTGGTGTACTTACATGATAGGGTGTATATATAATGGTGTTATTGTGTATTTGGTGTACTTACATGATAGGGTGTATATATAATGGTGTTACTTACATGATAGGGCTTTTCTCCTGTGTGAATGCGCAGGTGACTCTTCAGCGTCTGCAGGTGACGGAAGCGCGTTCCGCAGATCTCGCACGGGTACGGCTTCTCCCCGGTGTGGATCAGCACGTGGGCACGGAGATGGGCGACCTGACGACGACAACAACACGAGACTACTGGGTCGGTGTGGTGGTGAGTTGTATTTTACGAAGACAACACGAGACTACTGGGTCGGTGTGGTGGTGAGTGATCACAGCATCTATCCCAAGCCATTTTGGGAGGGGTGGGGGGGGTTTAATTTTATTTTCAGGAATAGTATGAGATGAATGGGGGACACTGAGAAAGAAGGCTATGTAGCATAGAGGTATGGTCGTACCCACACTGGGCCAGCCTCAGTCAGTAAGAAACAAATAACTGCATTGATTCCTTCTGTAACTTGTTGAAACCTGACAGAAAAAAAAAGAAAAAAAACTCAGCTCACCTGCACGAATCGAGCTCCGCACGTCTCACATTTGTATGGCTTTTCCCCTGAGTGGATACGAGTGTGGGTCTTGAGGTTAGCTGGTCGGTTGAACTGAGCCCCACAGATGTTGCAGCGATACGGCTTCTCTCCTGAAACAACAACAACAACAACAACATACAGAACAAACCGTTAGCTACCAAACATTACTGAAATGGACTTATGGGTAATTTGACTGGGACACATTGATCAACATTATGTGGTGGATTTAGCAAGCTGGCAAATTTCGCATCTGTGGCCAGGGGTGCTGCAAGCAAAATAAACTAAGCACAGTTATTGAGAAAGCCCATCTTGAAAGCCTGTATTTACCGGTGTGGACTGTCTTGTGGCTGGCGAGGTTTCCTTTATAGCGGAAAGCAGCCTGACAGCGGTCACACTTGTATGGCTTATCACTGTGGGCCTGCAGCATGTGGCGCTTCAGGGCTTCGTCTTCCGCAAACTTGGAGTCGCATTCGTTACAAAAGAACGTACCGTTTTCTGTAAGATAGATCGGAAACAATTATGATCAATCGGGATTAGGACTGTTTTATAAGCAGCTAGAGAGAGACTGTCCATTAGCCGTTTTATAAGCAGCTAGAGAGAGACTGTCCATTAGCCGTTTTATAAGCAGCCAGAGAGACTGTCCATTAGCCGTTTTATAAGCAGCCAGAGAGAGACTGTCCATTAGCCGTTTTATAAGCAGCTAGAGAGAGACTGTCCATTAGCCGTTTTATAAGCAGCCAGAGAGACTGTCCATTAGCCGTTTTATAAGCAGCCAGAGAGAGACTGTCCATTAGCCGTTTTATAAGCAGCTAGAGAGAGACTGTCCATTAGCCGTTTTATAAGCAGCTAGAGAGACTGTCCATTAGCCGTTTTATAAGCAGCCAGAGAGACTGTCCATTAGCCGTTTAATAAGCAGCTAGAGAGACTGTCCATTAGCCGTTTAATAAGCAGCTAGAGAGACTGTCCATTAGCCGTTTTATAAGCAGCTAGAGAGACTGTCCATTAGCCGTTTTATAAGCAGCCAGAGAGACTGTCCATTAGCCGTTTTATAAGCAGCCAGAGAGAGACTGTCCATTAGCCGTTTTATAAGCAGCCAGAGAGACTGTCCATTAGCCGTTTTATAAGCAGCCAGAGAGACTGTCCATTAGCCGTTTTATAAGCAGCCAGAGAGACTGTCCATTAGCCGTTTTATAAGCAGCCAGAGAGACTGTCCATTAGCCGTTTAATAAGCAGCTAGAGAGACTGTCCATTAGCCGTTTAATAAGCAGCTAGAGAGACTGTCCATTAGCCGTTTAATAAGCAGCTAGAGAGAGACTGTCCATTAGCCGTTTTATAAGCAGCCAGAGAGACTGTCCATTAGCCGTTTTATAAGCAGCCAGAGAGAGACTGTCCATTAGCCGTTTTATAAGCAGCTAGAGAGAGACTGTCCATTAGCCGTTTTATAAGCAGCTAGAGAGACTGTCCATTAGCCGTTTTATAAGCAGCCAGAGAGACTGTCCATTAGCCGTTTAATAAGCAGCTAGAGAGACTGTCCATTAGCCGTTTAATAAGCAGCTAGAGAGACTGTCCATTAGCCGTTTTATAAGCAGCTAGAGAGACTGTCCATTAGCCGTTTTATAAGCAGCCAGAGAGACTGTCCATTAGCCGTTTTATAAGCAGCCAGAGAGAGACTGTCCATTAGCCGTTTTATAAGCAGCCAGAGAGACTGTCCATTAGCCGTTTTATAAGCAGCCAGAGAGACTGTCCATTAGCCGTTTTATAAGCAGCCAGAGAGACTGTCCATTAGCCGTTTTATAAGCAGCTAGAGAGAGACTGTCCATTAGCCGTTTTATAAGCAGCTAGAGAGAGACTGTCCATTAGCCGTTTTATAAGCAGCCAGAGAGACTGTCCATTAGCCGTTTTATAAGCAGCCAGAGAGAGACTGTCCATTAGCCGTTTTATAAGCAGCTAGAGAGAGACTGTCCATTAGCCGTTTTATAAGCAGCCAGAGAGACTGTCCATTAGCCGTTTTATAAGCAGCCAGAGAGAGACTGTCCATTAGCCGTTTTATAAGCAGCTAGAGAGAGACTGTCCATTAGCCGTTTTATAAGCAGCTAGAGAGACTGTCCATTAGCCGTTTTATAAGCAGCCAGAGAGACTGTCCATTAGCCGTTTAATAAGCAGCTAGAGAGACTGTCCATTAGCCGTTTAATAAGCAGCTAGAGAGACTGTCCATTAGCCGTTTTATAAGCAGCTAGAGAGACTGTCCATTAGCCGTTTTATAAGCAGCCAGAGAGACTGTCCATTAGCCGTTTTATAAGCAGCCAGAGAGAGACTGTCCATTAGCCGTTTTATAAGCAGCCAGAGAGACTGTCCATTAGCCGTTTTATAAGCAGCCAGAGAGACTGTCCATTAGCCGTTTTATAAGCAGCCAGAGAGACTGTCCATTAGCCGTTTTATAAGCAGCCAGAGAGACTGTCCATTAGCCGTTTAATAAGCAGCTAGAGAGACTGTCCATTAGCCGTTTAATAAGCAGCTAGAGAGACTGTCCATTAGCCGTTTAATAAGCAGCTAGAGAGAGACTGTCCATTAGCCGTTTTATAAGCAGCCAGAGAGACTGTCCATTAGCCGTTTTATAAGCAGCCAGAGAGAGACTGTCCATTAGCCGTTTTATAAGCAGCTAGAGAGAGACTGTCCATTAGCCGTTTTATAAGCAGCTAGAGAGACTGTCCATTAGCCGTTTTATAAGCAGCCAGAGAGACTGTCCATTAGCCGTTTAATAAGCAGCTAGAGAGACTGTCCATTAGCCGTTTAATAAGCAGCTAGAGAGACTGTCCATTAGCCGTTTTATAAGCAGCTAGAGAGACTGTCCATTAGCCGTTTTATAAGCAGCCAGAGAGACTGTCCATTAGCCGTTTTATAAGCAGCCAGAGAGAGACTGTCCATTAGCCGTTTTATAAGCAGCCAGAGAGACTGTCCATTAGCCGTTTTATAAGCAGCCAGAGAGACTGTCCATTAGCCGTTTTATAAGCAGCCAGAGAGACTGTCCATTAGCCGTTTTATAAGCAGCCAGAGAGACTGTCCATTAGCCGTTTAATAAGCAGCTAGAGAGACTGTCCATTAGCCGTTTAATAAGCAGCTAGAGAGACTGTCCATTAGCCGTTTAATAAGCAGCTAGAGAGAGACTGTCCATTAGCCGTTTTATAAGCAGCTAGAGAGACTGTCCATTAGCCGTTTAATAAGCAGCTAGAGAGACTGTCCATTAGCCGTTTAATAAGCAGCTAGAGAGACTGTCCATTAGCCGTTTTATAAGCAGCTAGAGAGACTGTCCATTAGCCGTTTAATAAGCAGCTAGAGAGACTGTCCATTAGCCGTTTAATAAGCAGCTAGAGAGACTGTCCATTAGCCGTTTTATAAGCAGCCAGAGAGACTGTCCATTAGCCGTTTTATAAGCAGCTAGAGAGAGACTGTCCATTAGCCGTTTAATAAGCAGCTAGAGAGAGACTGTCCATTAGCCGTTTTATAAGCAGCTAGAGAGAGACTGTCCATTAGCCGTTTAATAAGCAGCTAGAGAGAGACTGTCCATTAGCCGTTTTATAAGCAGCTAGAGAGAGACTGTCCATTAGCCGTTTAATAAGCAGCTAGAGAGAGACTGTCCATTAGCCGTTTTATAAGCAGCTAGAGAGAGACTGTCCATTAGCCGTTTTATAAGCAGCTAGAGAGAGAGACTGTCCATTAGCCGTTTTATAAGCAGCTAGAGAGAGAGACTGTCCATTAGCCGTTTTATAAGCAGCCAGAGAGAGACTGTCCATTAGCCGTTTAATAAGCAGCTAGAGAGAGACTGTCCATTAGCCGTTTTATAAGCAGCCAGAGAGAGACTGTCCATTAGCCGTTTAATAAGCAGCTAGAGAGAGACTGTCCATTAGCCGTTTAATAAGCAGCTAGAGAGAGACTGTCCATTAGCCGTTTAATAAGCAGCTAGAGAGAGACTGTCCATTAGCCGTTTTATAAGCAGCCAGAGAGAGACTGTCCATTAGCCGTTTTATAAGCAGCTAGAGAGAGAGACTGTCCATTAGCCGTTTTATAAGCAGCTAGAGAGACTGTCCATTAGCCGTTTAATAAGCAGCTAGAGAGACTGTCCATTAGCCGTTTTATAAGCAGCTAGAGAGAGAGACTGTCCATTAGCCGTTTAATAAGCAGCTAGAGAGACTGTCCATTAGCCGTTTTATAAGCAGCTAGAGAGACTGTCCATTAGCCGTTTAATAAGCAGCTAGAGAGACTGTCCATTAGCCGTTTTATAAGCAGCTAGAGAGAGACTGTCCATTAGCCGTTTTATAAGCAGCTAGAGAGACTGTCCATTAGCCGTTTAATAAGCAGCTAGAGAGAGAGACTGTCCATTAGCCGTTTTATAAGCAGCTAGAGAGAGAGACTGTCCATTAGCCGTTTTATAAGCAGCTAGAGAGAGACTGTCCATTAGCCGTTTAATAAGCAGCTAGAGAGAGAGACTGTCCATTAGCCGTTTTATAAGCAGCTAGAGAGACTGTCCATTAGCCGTTTTATAAGCAGCTAGAGACTGTCCATTAGCCGTTTAATAAGCAGCTAGAGAGAGACTGTCCATTAGCCGTTTTATAAGCAGCTAGAGAGACTGTCCATTAGCCGTTTTATAAGCAGCTAGAGAGACTGTCCATTAGCCGTTTAATAAGCAGCTAGAGAGAGAGACTGTCCATTAGCCGTTTTATAAGCAGCTAGAGAGACTGTCCATTAGCCGTTTAATAAGCAGCTAGAGAGAGAGACTGTCCATTAGCCGTTTAATAAGCAGCTAGAGAGACTGTCCATTAGCCGTTTTATAAGCAGCTAGAGAGACTGTCTATTAGCCGTTTAATAAGCAGCTAGAGAGAGAGACTGTCCATTAGCCGTTTTATAAGCAGCTAGAGAGACTGTCCATTAGCCGTTTTATAAGCAGCTAGAGAGACTGTCCATTAGCCGTTTTATAAGCAGCCAGAGAGAGAGACTGTCCATTAGCCGTTTTATAAGCAGCTAGAGAGAGACTGTCCATTAGCCGTTTTATAAGCAGCTAGAGAGAGACTGTCCATTAGCCGTTTTATAAGCAGCTAGAGAGACTGTCCATTAGCCGTTTAATAAGCAGCTAGAGAGAGACTGTCCATTAGCCGTTTTATAAGCAGCTAGAGAGACTGTCCATTAGCCGTTTAATAAGCAGCTAGAGAGACTGTCCATTAGCCGTTTTATAAGCAGCTAGAGAGAGACTGTCCATTAGCCGTTTAATAAGCAGCTAGAGAGAGACTGTCCATGAGCCGTTTAATAAGCAGCTAGAGAGACTGTCCATTAGCCGTTTAATAAGCAGCTAGAGAGAGACTGTCCATTAGCCGTTTTATAAGCAGCTAGAGAGAGACTGTCCATTAGCCGTTTAATAAGCAGCTAGAGAGAGACTGTCCATTAGCCGTTTTATAAGCAGCTAGAGAGAGACTGTCCATTAGCCGTTTAATAAGCAGCTAGAGAGAGACTGTCCATTAGCCGTTTTATAAGCAGCTAGAGAGAGACTGTCCATTAGCCGTTTAATAAGCAGCTAGAGAGACTGTCCATTAGCCGTTTTATAAGCAGCTAGAGAGAGACTGTCCATTAGCCGTTTAATAAGCAGCTAGAGAGAGACTGTCCATTAGCCGTTTTATAAGCAGCTAGAGAGACTGTCCATTAGCCGTTTTATAAGCAGCTAGAGAGAGACTGTCCATTAGCCGTTTTATAAGCAGCTAGAGAGAGACTGTCCATTAGCCGTTTTATAAGCAGCTAGAGAGACTGTCCATTAGCCGTTTAATAAGCAGCTAGAGAGAGAGACTGTCCATTAGCCGTTTTATAAGCAGCTAGAGAGAGAGACTGTCCATTAGCCGTTTTATAAGCAGCTAGAGAGAGACTGTCCATTAGCCGTTTAATAAGCAGCTAGAGAGAGAGACTGTCCATTAGCCGTTTTATAAGCAGCTAGAGAGACTGTCCATTAGCCGTTTTATAAGCAGCTAGAGACTGTCCATTAGCCGTTTAATAAGCAGCTAGAGAGAGACTGTCCATTAGCCGTTTTATAAGCAGCTAGAGAGACTGTCCATTAGCCGTTTTATAAGCAGCTAGAGAGACTGTCCATTAGCCGTTTAATAAGCAGCTAGAGAGAGAGACTGTCCATTAGCCGTTTTATAAGCAGCTAGAGAGACTGTCCATTAGCCGTTTAATAAGCAGCTAGAGAGAGAGACTGTCCATTAGCCGTTTAATAAGCAGCTAGAGAGACTGTCCATTAGCCGTTTTATAAGCAGCTAGAGAGACTGTCTATTAGCCGTTTAATAAGCAGCTAGAGAGAGAGACTGTCCATTAGCCGTTTTATAAGCAGCTAGAGAGACTGTCCATTAGCCGTTTTATAAGCAGCTAGAGAGACTGTCCATTAGCCGTTTTATAAGCAGCCAGAGAGAGAGACTGTCCATTAGCCGTTTTATAAGCAGCTAGAGAGAGACTGTCCATTAGCCGTTTTATAAGCAGCTAGAGAGAGACTGTCCATTAGCCGTTTTATAAGCAGCTAGAGAGACTGTCCATTAGCCGTTTAATAAGCAGCTAGAGAGAGACTGTCCATTAGCCGTTTTATAAGCAGCTAGAGAGACTGTCCATTAGCCGTTTAATAAGCAGCTAGAGAGACTGTCCATTAGCCGTTTTATAAGCAGCTAGAGAGAGACTGTCCATTAGCCGTTTAATAAGCAGCTAGAGAGAGACTGTCCATGAGCCGTTTAATAAGCAGCTAGAGAGACTGTCCATTAGCCGTTTAATAAGCAGCTAGAGAGAGACTGTCCATTAGCCGTTTTATAAGCAGCTAGAGAGAGACTGTCCATTAGCCGTTTAATAAGCAGCTAGAGAGAGAGACTGTCCATTAGCCGTTTTATAAGCAGCTAGAGAGAGAGACTGTCCATTAGCCGTTTTATAAGCAGCTAGAGAGAGACTGTCCATTAGCCGTTTAATAAGCAGCTAGAGAGAGAGACTGTCCATTAGCCGTTTTATAAGCAGCTAGAGAGACTGTCCATTAGCCGTTTTATAAGCAGCTAGAGACTGTCCATTAGCCGTTTAATAAGCAGCTAGAGAGAGACTGTCCATTAGCCGTTTTATAAGCAGCTAGAGAGACTGTCCATTAGCCGTTTTATAAGCAGCTAGAGAGACTGTCCATTAGCCGTTTAATAAGCAGCTAGAGAGAGAGACTGTCCATTAGCCGTTTTATAAGCAGCTAGAGAGACTGTCCATTAGCCGTTTAATAAGCAGCTAGAGAGAGAGACTGTCCATTAGCCGTTTAATAAGCAGCTAGAGAGACTGTCCATTAGCCGTTTTATAAGCAGCTAGAGAGACTGTCTATTAGCCGTTTAATAAGCAGCTAGAGAGAGAGACTGTCCATTAGCCGTTTTATAAGCAGCTAGAGAGACTGTCCATTAGCCGTTTTATAAGCAGCTAGAGAGACTGTCCATTAGCCGTTTTATAAGCAGCCAGAGAGACTGTCCATTAGCCGTTTTATAAGCAGCTAGAGAGAGACTGTCCATTAGCCGTTTTATAAGCAGCTAGAGAGAGACTGTCCATTAGCCGTTTTATAAGCAGCTAGAGAGAGACTGTCCATTAGCCGTTTAATAAGCAGCTAGAGAGACTGTCCATTAGCCGTTTTATAAGCAGCTAGAGAGAGACTGTCCATTAGCCGTTTTATAAGCAGCTAGAGAGACTGTCCATTAGCCGTTTAATAAGCAGCTAGAGAGACTGTCCATTAGCCGTTTTATAAGCAGCTAGAGAGAGACTGTCCATTAGCCGTTTAATAAGCAGCTAGAGAGAGACTGTCCATTAGCCGTTTTATAAGCAGCTAGAGAGAGACTGTCCATTAGCCGTTTAATAAGCAGCTAGAGAGAGACTGTCCATTAGCCGTTTTATAAGCAGCTAGAGAGAGACTGTCCATTAGCCGTTTAATAAGCAGCTAGAGAGACTGTCCATTAGCCGTTTTATAAGCAGCTAGAGAGAGACTGTCCATTAGCCGTTTAATAAGCAGCTAGAGAGAGACTGTCCATTAGCCGTTTTATAAGCAGCTAGAGAGACTGTCCATTAGCCGTTTTATAAGCAGCTAGAGAGAGACTGTCCATTAGCCGTTTTATAAGCAGCTAGAGAGAGACTGTCCATTAGCCGTTTTATAAGCAGCTAGAGAGACTGTCCATTAGCCGTTTTATAAGCAGCTAGAGAGACTGTCCATTACTGTCCACTGTCTACTTTCCTTATATAGTGCACTACTTTCCTTATATAGTGCACTACTTTCCTTAAATAGTGCACTACTTTCCTTAAATAGTGCACTACTTTCCTTAAATAGTGCACTACACAAGGAGTCATTTGGAACACAAGCCTATGTTTAAAAAGCAGCGTGTACTCACCACAGCTGGAGTCGGAGTACTCAGAGTGTAACTCTGACATCATCTCCTCCGCTAAACAGGAAGCCGGGGTGTTGGGACACACTTCAGAGTGCTGCGGGGGCGGGGCACCGCAGGAGGTGCACTTTAAGTGGCTGATGTAGAGAGAGGAGTGGCTGTCAGTGGTCTTCTGTGATCCCTCCAGAGCTCTGGAGACACAAACGCCTGTGTGTCAACAACACAGCCCGCAAGAGACGGGGAGGGAGAGAAACGCTGCAGCCAGGCGACCCAGTGGAAAGCCGTTAACTAAGGTAGTGTGAATTACCACTGTTTATATGGCTCTTAAATCTTGTGAATTGGGTTTGATGAATAAAACAGTTTAACTGGAAAGCTTTATTAAAGTGATACCGGCAACAAAAAAAAGATGTCACTTCCTTTTCATTTCACGTGGAGATTGCAAAGAGACAAAAGGACGTAAAGTCCTAGACATTGCTCACGTCAACTTGGGAACAAATCAAGCATTCGAGCTACAGTTCTGCTTTCGTTTGACTCCGTATTTGTGATCGATTATGACTGTATGGCTCACCTGTTGATGTTGTGGAGTCGGGAGGTCTGTGGAACCGGCAGGTCCTCTCCGTGCTCACTGAGCTTGGTGTTGGCCTGCGGGTCCAGGTGCTCTGAGTCTGAGGGGTGGAGGTAAGGGGGTAGACCCAGACGCTGGGGGGAGTATACCACCGGCTCCTGCAACCCAACATCCTCCTCCTTGGTGGCTCTCTGATTGAGCACGATGAACTTGTACTTCTTCCAGTTGCGTGCCTTGGGGTCCTGGCTGCCCTGCGGTAGCTGGGCACCAACCCGGCCGGCCTGGGAGAGACCTGCATTCTTACTGCTGCTGGACTCGGTGGGGGAGTTAGGCTGGCAGTCAGATTTGAGGGGGCTCTGAGGGCTACTCATCAGGCCCTTCCGTCCGGCTGAGGAGATCCCCAGAGGGTAGTGCTGCTGGCTCGTGTCTTCCTCTGTCGTCAGAGGACCGTGCTCCTTACCCAGAACCACCTTCTGCTGCTCGTGGGCCGCCCCGGCGAACCCTCTCTTCCTGGAGCCTCCCACCCCACCAGCCTGGCTGACCCCTCCCTCATGGCTCTCCTTCCTCATCTCCTCCTCCCTGGAGGAGAAGTAACTGGCTGCTGCATGATGGATGTTGGCCGAGCCCCCGCTCACCGCCCGGCTGTAATCAACCCTCATGGCGCTGCTCGTGTCCGGGGGTGAACAGTGCTTGTGGTGGATCCCGCCTTTAGAGAAGTCAGCGAACGTGTTTTTGGCGTCTGTCAGCTTGCAGAGAGGAAAAGGGAATCCCTGGACGGGGAACTGACCGTAGAGGTGGTAGTTGCTGGGGGAATTGACCCCATTGAACATGCTGGAGCCGTAGGGCCTCCCGTCTCTGTAGGGGCCGACCCGGCCGGGCAGGTTGTCGACCACATCGTGGGGCCGGTATGCATGGACGCCCTGAGGTAAAAGCAAGGGGCTGACTAAGAACTCATCTCTGGGCAGTTTGTTGGCCTGGCCAGGGTCGCTGTGAGGAGGAGGAGGATAGACGAAGAGAGAAGATGAGACAACGAAACCTGAACACAGCAGATACTGGACACCAGAATTTGTCTGGCGTCTGGCGTACTGGTTAGTCGTTCAACTCCACACCACATTTAGACCCTCTTCTTTCTGATTACCCCCCCCCCATCTACACCCCCCCTCCCTCCCCGTCGTCCATGTACCTGGATTTGATGAATCTGTGGCAAGTGTCTACAACGTGATCCATCTGTAGGTAGATGGCTGTGTTCATGATAGCCATGATCAGAGTCTCCTTCAGCGTCAGTCTAGAGGTGTACATGAACTCCAGCAGGACGGCAAACCCCTCGGGGTCCACCTTGGGGTCCAGACTGATGGCATTCAGGTTACACTTCAGGGAGTCCGTAAATATAGTGTAGAACAGCCCACTAGAGAGAGAGGAGGAGGAGAGGACCAAGATATAATACCATGTACTGTACATAACAGCAACATGGAAACTGTGACAGAGAGAGAGACACCCAGGGGGGGACAGAGAGACACCCAGGGGGGGGGACAGAGAGACACCCAGGGGGGGGGACAGAGAGACACCCAGGGGGGGGGACAGAGAGACACCCAGGGGGGGGGGACAGAGAGACACCCAGGGGGGGGGACAGAGAGACACCCAGGGGGGGGGACAGAGAGACACCCAGGGGGGGGGACAGAGAGACACCCAGGGGGGGGGACAGAGAGACACCCAGGGGGGGGGACAGAGAGACACCCAGGGGGGGGACAGAGAGACACCCAGGGGGGGGACAGAGAGACACCCAGGGGGGGGACAGAGAGACACCCAGGGGGGGGACAGAGAGACACCCAGGGGGGGGACAGAGAGACACCCAGGGGGGGACCGAGAGACACCCAGGGGGGGGGACCGAGAGACACCCAGGGGGGGGACCGAGAGACACCCAGGGGGGGGACCGAGAGACACCCAGGGAGGGGACAGAGAGACACCCAGGGAGGGGACAGAGAGACACCCAGGGAGGGGACAGAGAGACACCCAGGGAGGGGACAGAGAGACACCCAGGGAGGGGACAGAGAGACACCCAGGGAGGGGACAGAGAGACACCCAGGGAGGGACAGAGAGACACCCAGGGGGGAGGGACAGAGAGACACCCAGGGGGGACCACGGGAGACACCCAGGGGGGACCACGGGAGACACCCAGGGGGGACCACGGGAGACACCCAGGGGGTGTCTACATTCAACATTAGAACGTTCGTAGGAGCATTGTTACATCTCAGAGCGGTTTCCCAAAACCAAACCTAAAGTTGCTCCTGAAAACACTTGTTATTTAACATCTGCCTCAGACCACTTGTAGAACATCTAAGTACGCCGTTAGATGCTATGTCGCCCTTCCTCGTCACACAGATCTCAGCTAAATGCAACAAAAAAAATGTCGATGTTTATCTCTGCCGATAACTTCAGAACGGTTGTGAGTGACTACGAATTCAAAGCGGCCCGTTTCTTTCCATTACAAGAGAAGGATATGAAGATGCTGCCAGTGAAACCCCAGATGACTGATATGAACAGATACAGTCCAGACCGCATAGACCTACAGAACAAAAAGGGTTCACACCTCTTGACTTAGTCCACATTTTGTGTTGTGTTACAGCCTGAATTCAAGCTGGATTAAATAGATTCTCATCCATCTAAAAACACAATACCCCATAATGACAAAGTCAAAAGATGTTTGGAAATGTATTCATTTATTGAAAATGAAATACGTAAAATTCCATTTCCATAAGTATTCACACCCCTGAGTCAATTAAGCTATAAAAAGGCACGAGGGGCTGTGGTATATGGCCAATATATCACGGCTAAGGGCTGTTCTTGGGCACGACACGACACGGAGTGCTTGGCCATTCACTACAAACCCCCAAGGTGCCTTATTGCAGTTATAAAACAGGGCTCGAACCACCCAGTTCATAATACATATGTCAGAATCACCGTGATGTAAGTCTAAGAGCTTTGCACACTTGGGGACTGATTTATCAATCACGTGTAGTCGTAAACCATGTGGGATAATTTCCACTCAAAATGTGAGATTTATCCATATGAACGTTTGCATGAGTGCCTCGCGTAAACTGACACACAGCCGTGACCATCTGTATGTGCAGTGCCAAGAGCTGGAATGAAGAAGCTGCTTGTCAAGTGTAACGTGAATATATGTTGGAAATATGTGAAATTGGGATAATAGATTTAATTAAATGTTTTTTGTAAAATAGGGCTAACTATTCAAAACATAGCTATAAGATGTTTCCTTGGCGTGCATAAGCTTTCCCCAAGCCTTGCTATTCAAGGAGACAAGGCAGAAGAGTGAAATGACAAGGTTATGGAAACGTGTTATCGACATACTAGAGGTTTTCAACTGGGATAAAAACATACAATTACCCTTGGACAAAGGAATTTGCTCTACGACACATTTAGAAACAAGTTATGATGCAATGTCAACATGATTAAACACAAGTTAAGCCTTAGCGACAAAAGAACTGTCAACTCAACTTCTAACCAGATAAAATGTTTTTGTTTTTAAAAACACATCTCGAACCTTGACACCCGTCACCTAACAATAATTCAAATATCCTTATGTTGAGAACCGGGATACTGCCTCTGGCAATACAAATAGGGAGGTTCAACGTCATAGATGAACAAGAGTGGCTGTGTATAGTCTGATTTAGATGAACAAGAGTGGCTGTGTATTGTCTGATTTAGGGGAGATCAAGAATGAACTGCACTTTATGATTTAAGAGAAACCTTGTTAGAAAAAAAAAATTTGAAAAAAAAACCTGAACTATTCTGTAAAAACTTGAATGGCTATTCAGAAAACAAGTTTTCCTGGTTGCAAATGTTATTACCAGAGCTTGGAAGATGCGACGAGATAAGTTGTGTAACTTAAAATGTTTTTGTTTTTTTTCGCTTCAATTGTTTTCATTTCAGTAGGAATGTACGTAGGTAGGTGTGTAACGATCATCAGTATGATAATTTTATTAGGATACAACAGTTTCCGTGTGAGTTGGCCGTCATGACGACGCGACACTATAATAGAACCTAGGCCTTTATTCTATCGTTCTCTTGTGATTTGTTTTCTATACTTGTTTTCCACTAGGTGGCGCCATTGACCACAGTACTTCTTAACCCTGTGGATCTACATTGATCGGCACATCTCATTGGCAGCGCCAGGTGACTAGAGTCCTTGCCAATTGTCGTCCCTTATCCATATGGCCTATGTAGTAGTCCATTCAGTCTGACATTGTTTTGACGAAAGCCATAGATGAAGGCCGAAACGTCAAGTTTAACTTTTTTTATTTTATTTTTTATTTTAACGGTGCTGCATCTTTCCTTTTCAAATGATGATCTAATTGGGTTTTGTTGCATTTTTCCACATTTTTAAAACAATTCATAATTTAAGGTCACTGTGATCCCTCTGCATCATTGAATTCCTTCCCCTTGCCTCAGAGTAACCTAGGCAGTTAGAAATCAATCATCCTGGAACTGTGTAATACCGCATCCCTATGTGGCGATCGGAGTGGATTTGACAGGTGTATATGGCAATAGCATCAACTATTACTAAACAAATCTATGGATTTCACATGACTGGGAATACATATATGCATCTGTTGGTCACAGATACTTTTTTAAAGTAGGGGAGTGGATCAGAAAACCAGTCAGTATCTGGTGTGACCACCATTTGCCTCATGCAGCGCGACACATCTCCTTCACATAGAGTTGATCAGGCTGTTGATTGTGGCCTGTGGAATGTTGTCCCACTCCTCTTCAATGGCTGTGTGACGTTTGCTGGACACGCTGTCGTACACGTCGATCCAGAGCATCCCAAACATGCTCAATGGGTGACATGTCTAGTGAGTATGCAGGCCATGGAAGAACTGGGACATTTTCAGCTTCCAGGAATTGTGTACAGATCCTTATGACATGGGGCCGTGCATTATCACGCTGAACCATGAGGTGATGGCAGCTCGCCCACACAACGCCATACACTGAGTATTTCTGTCTGTAATAAAGCCATTTTGTGGGGGAAAACCTCATTGATTGGCTGGGACTGGCTCCCCAGTGCCCTCCAAGGCCCACCCATGGCTGCACCACTGCCCAGTCATATTAAATCCATAGATTAGGGCCTAATGAATTTATTTCAATTGACTGATTTCCTTATATGAACTGTAACTCAGTAAAATCTTTGAAATTGTTGCATGTTACATTTATATTTTTAATAAGGTAGATATGTACATGAAGGCAGGGTAAAGTGACTAGGCATCAGGATAGATAATAATAAGGTATTAGAGGTAGATATGTACATGAAGGCAGGGTAAAGTGACGAGGCATCCGAATAGATAATAATAAGGTATTAGAGGTAGATATGTACATGAAGGCAGGGTAAAGTGACTAGGCATCAGGATAGATAATAATAAGGTATTTGAGGTAGATATGTACATGAAGGCAGGGTAAAGTGACGAGGCATCCGAATAGATAATAATAAGGTATTTGAGGTAGATATGTACATGAAGGCAGGGAAAAGTGACTAGGCATCAGGATAGATAATAATAATGTATTTGAGGTAGATATGTACATGAAGGCAGGGTAAAGTGACTAGACATCAGGATAGATAATAATAATGTATTTGAGGTAGATATGTACATGAAGGCAGGGTAAAGTGACTAGACATCAGGATAGATAATAATAAGGTATTTGAGGTAGATATGTACATGAAGGCAGGGTAAAGTGACTAGGCATCAGGATAGATAATAATAAGGTATTTGAGGTAGATATGTACATGAAGGCAGGGTAAAGTGACTAGGCATCAGGATAGATAATAATAAGGTATTTGAGGTAGATATGTACATGAAGGCAGGGTAAAGTGACTAGGCATCAGGATAGATAATAATAAGGTATTTGAGGTAGATATGTACATGAAGGCAGGGTAAAGTGACTAGGCATCAGGATAGATAATAATAAGGTATTTGAGGTAGATATGTACATGAAGGCAGGGTAAAGTGACTAGGCATCAGGATAGATAATAATAAGGTATTGGAGGTAGATATGTACATGAAGGCAGGGTAAAGTGACTAGACATCAGGATAGATAATAATAAGGTATTTGAGGTAGATATGTACATGAAGGCAGGGTAAAGTGACTAGGCATCAGGATAGATAATAATAAGGTATTTGAGGTAGATATGTACATGAAGGCAGGGTAAAGTGACTAGACATCAGGATAGATAATAATAAGGTATTTGAGGTAGATATGTACATGAAGGCAGGGTAAAGTGACTAGACATCAGGATAGATAATAATAAGGTATTGGAGGTAGATATGTACATGAAGGCAGGGTAAAGTGACTAGACATCAGGATAGATAATAATAAGGTATTGGAGGTAGATATGTACATGAAGGCAGGGTAAAGTGACTAGGCATCAGGATAGATAATAATAATGTATTTGAGGTAGATATGTACATGAAGGCAGGGTAAAGTGACTAGACATCAGGATAGATAATAATAAGGTATTTGAGGTAGATATGTACATGAAGGCAGGGTAAAGTGACTAGACATCAGGATAGATAATAATAAGGTATTTGAGGTAGATATGTACATGAAGGCAGGGTAAAGTGACTAGGCATCAGGATAGATAATAATAAGGTATTTGAGGTAGATATGTACATGAAGGCAGGGTAAAGTGACTAGATATCAGGATAGATAATAATAAGGTATTTGAGGTAGATATGTACATGAAGGCAGGGTAAAGTGACTAGGCATCAGGATAGATAATAATAATGTATTTGAGGTAGATATGTACATGAAGGCAGGGTAAAGTGACTAGGCATCAGGATAGATAATAATAAGGTATTTGAGGTAGATATGTACATGAAGGCAGGGTAAAGTGACTAGGCATCAGGATAGATAATAATAAGGTATTTGAGGTAGATATGTACATGAAGGCAGGGTAAAGTGACTAGGCATCAGGATAGATAATAATAAGGTATTTGAGGTAGATATGTACATGAAGGCAGGGTAAAGTGACTAGACATCAGGATAGATAATAATAAGGTATTTGAGGTAGATATGTCCATGAAGGCAGGGTAAAGTGACTAGACATCAGGATAGATAATAATAAGGTATTTGAGGTAGATATGTACATGAAGGCAGGGTAAAGTGACTAGACATCAGGATAGATAATAATAAGGTATTGGAGGTAGATATGTACATGAAGGCAGGGTAAAGTGACTAGACATCAGGATAGATAATAATAAGGTATTTGAGGTAGATATGTACATGAAGGCAGGGTAAAGTGACTAGACATCAGGATAGATAATAATAAGGTATTTGAGGTAGATATGTACATGAAGGCAGGGTAAAGTGACTAGGCATCAGGATAGATAATAATAAGGTATTTGAGGTAGATATGTACATGAAGGCAGGGTAAAGTGACTAGGCATCAGGATAGATAATAATAAGGTATTTGAGGTAGATATGTACATGAAGGCAGGGTAAAGTGACTAGGCATCAGGATAGAGAATAATAATGTATTTGAGGTAGATATGTACATGAAGGCAGGGTAAAGTGACTAGGCATCAGGATAGATAATAATAAGGTATTTGAGGTAGATATGTACATGAAGGCAGGGTAAAGTGACTAGGCATCAGGATAGATAATAATAAGGTATTTGAGGTAGATATGTACATGAAGGCAGGGTAAAGTGACTAGGCATCAGGATAGATAATAATAAGGTATTTGAGGTAGATATGTACATGAAGGCAGGGTAAAGTGACTAGGCATCAGGATAGATAATAATAAGGTATTTGAGGTAGATATGTACATGAAGGCAGGGTAAAGTGACTAGGCATCAGGATAGAGAATAATAATGTATTTGAGGTAGATATGTACATGAAGGCAGGGTAAAGTGACTAGGCATCAGGATAGATAATAATAAGGTATTTGAGGTAGATATGTACATGAAGGCAGGGTAAAGTGACTAGGCATCAGGATAGATAATAATAAGGTATTTGAGGTAGATATGTACATGAAGGCAGGGTAAAGTGACTAGGCATCAGGATAGATAATAATAAGGTATTTGAGGTAGATATGTACATGAAGGCAGGGTAAAGTGACTAGACATCAGGATAGATAATAATAATGTATTTGAGGTAGATATGTACATGAAGGCAGGGTAAAGTGACTAGACATCAGGATAGATAATAATAAGGTAGTTGAGGTAGATATGTACATGAAGGCAGGGTAAAGTGACTAGACATCAGGATAGATAATAATAAGGTAGTTGAGGTAGATATGTACATGAAGGCAGGGTAAAGTGACTAGGCATCAGGATAGATAATAATAAGGTATTTGAGGTAGATATGTACATGAAGGCAGGGTAAAGTGACTAGGCATCAGGATAGATAATAATAAGGTATTTGAGGTAGATATGTACATGAAGGCAGGGTAAAGTGACTAGACATCAGGATAGATAATAATAAGGTATTTGAGGTAGATATGTACATGAAGGCAGGGTAAAGTGACTAGGCATCAGGATAGATAATAATAAGGTATTTGAGGTAGATATGTACATGAAGGCAGGGTAAAGTGACTAGGCATCAGGATAGATAATAATAAGGTATTTGAGGTAGATATGTACATGAAGGCAGGGTAAAGTGACTAGACATCAGGATAGATAATAATAAGGTATTTGAGGTAGATATGTACATGAAGGCAGGGTAAAGTGACTAGACATCAGGATAGATAATAATAAGGTATTTGAGGTAGATATGTACATGAAGGCAGGGTAAAGTGACTAGGCATCAGGATAGATAATAATAAGGTATTTGAGGTAGATATGTACATGAAGGCAGGGTAAAGTGACTAGACATCAGGATAGATAATAATAAGGTATTTGAGGTAGGTATGTACATGAAGGCAGGGTAAAGTGACTAGACATCAGGATAGATAATAATAAGGTATTTGAGGTAGATATGTACATGAAGGATGGGTAAAGTGACTAGGCATCAGGATAGATAATAATAAGGTATTTGAGGTAGATATGTACATGAAGGCAGGGTAAAGTGACTAGGCATCAGGATAGATAATAATAAGGTATTTGAGGTAGATATGTACATGAAGGCAGGGTAAAGTGACTAGACATCAGGATAGATAATAATAAGGTATTTGAGGTAGATATGTACATGAAGGCAGGGTAAAGTGACTAGGCATCAGGATAGATAATAATAAGGTATTTGAGGTAGATATGTACATGAAGGCAGGGTAAAGTGACTAGACATCAGGATAGATAATAATAAGGTATTTGAGGTAGATATGTACATGAAGGCAGGGTAAAGTGACTAGGCATCAGGATAGATAATAATAAGGTATTTGAGGTAGATATGTACATGAAGGCAGGGTAAAGTGACTAGGCATCAGGATAGATAATAATAAGGTATTTGAGGTAGATATGAATCATCTCAATCTTTTCAGCCATGGGTGGTAATATCTCTCTAGGAGCTGATCCAGCGTCAGTATTGTGGAATAATTATAATGTTAAGGTAAGACTAGAAAGGGATAACTCTGATCCGAGAGCAGCGCTTCCTTTCGATCCTATCAACATTAACACTTAACCTCAACGACGCACTTAGTGAACGTTCTCTCGCGTTTTGTTTTGGAAAAAAACGTATGCTTCTACACCTGCATTGCTTGCTGTTTGGGGTTTAAGGCCGGGTTTCTGTACAGCACTTTGAGATATCGGCTGATGTAAGAAGGGCTTTATAAATACATTTGATTGGATGTTACATCTTCGGCCGTTGTAGGACAGCTGCATCGTTAAAACACTAGTAAGTCTAAGTTCCATGGAGATCAGGAAACCGAGCCCAGAACAGTGTGTGAGTGTGTGACAGAGACAGAGACAGGAAAGGGACTTTAAATATCATGCCATGTGTACGGAACAGCAACATGCAAACTGGGTTCAAGCGTGACAGAAAGTAGGGGGGGGGGGGGGGGAGAAGTGGGACAGAGCCTGGTGCTAGATCTGTTTGTGCTAGCATGTCAACTCCTTGTCATGCCAAAAAAACACTGTTTGGCATGATGGCACAAACAGACTGGTACACATGCTAGGACTTGGCGTCAACACACCTGCAGGCCATGAGGACAGTCTTGTGAGCACGGAACTGCTGTCTGTTGACCAGGATGGTGACATCTGTGAGGATGTCCCGGCTTCGTAGCCGGTTGAGGTTCAGCAGTACGTCGCTGGCGTGACGCGTGAATTGGATACAGCTGTCTGCTGCGCAAGCCATCTTGTCAAGCTCTGGGAAAAAAAATACAAAATAAATTCCCCTGGTCAGTGCCATGGATATACATAAGGTTATATACAGGTTATTCATCAAATAAGCTGCTATTTTGGAGGTGAAAACCGGTGGAATATGGTTCAACCTGGAGGGCTCTCCAACCCTGTTCCTGGAGAGTTACCCTCCTGTAGGTTACTGCACAAACCCTAATCGAACACACCTGATTGATACAATTAAATTAGGTTAGTTACAACTGGGGTTGGAGCAAACGTCTACAGGGTATGGAGAGCCCAGGTCCCGAGGCAGTAGTTTAATGAGACACATTAAGATATACAAGAGAAAGCATGGCAGGAAGGCTGGATACTGTCGGTCTCTTTTAAAAATGTTGATTATTTTAATATAGGAAATTGCCCTCATCTCTTCTCATCATCTCCCTGATTGCAGTAGAGGTTTGCAGCCAATAGGCAGCGCCATTGAACAGCATAAAGTATGGAGCATTTAAGTAACATTTTCTGTTCAGAAAGTGGGAGAACACTTGATTTCTTTATTGTTGCCACTCGAACTTGAATGTCGAGGATGAATGATCACCCCGGCACCCTTATTCAGAAAGTCTAGCCCTGCGTTAGGCAGTCAAAGCCTGTGGTTATGTGGCAGCTCATCGTTTAATGTCACATAGCAACACTGTCACATTCAGCATGGAAACAGATACAAAACACCAGGTGTTGGCTACTTCTTCCTAAGAGTACAGTATACATCAAAATACACCTGTCTGGTTGACACACCGGCAAATTATAAAGCGGTGCGTCTTTAAATTATAAAGTGTGCGCTATTATCGGGGCACTTCCGACGTATTGAACATTCTGTATCGGAATTCGAAGTTGATTATTTTCCATCCGAATCAACGCCTCACTCCAGAGTTTCCCGGCGATATCGTTAATTTAAAAAAACAACCGTACCACTATTTATTCACACATAATCTGAGATGGAGAGAACCTTTTTGTTGTTGTTGAGCATGTCAAATTTGTATGAATGCGACAGACAAAAAGTTGCCAGATTTAACTTTACTGTGCACTGACAGAAGATGTCTGAATAATTTACTATTATTAACAATAATAACAATAATAACAACAAAAAAACTACACTTAAATATTTAACGCAATCAAAAAAGGTAGATTAAAGTGCAAACTGCTCCATTAATTTTTTAAAGATCATACACCACAAGATGTCATCAATATATTAAGATAGCCTAGAAATGTATGCGTGTGCTCTTCCGCAATATAAATAGCGGGTAGTCAGGCGCAAGAGAACACGTTTTGGCAGAGTTTCCCAAACTCGGTCCTGGGGACCCCAATTGGTGCAAGTTAGTTTTTTTCCCCTAGCACTACTACTCAGTTTATTCAAAACCTCTCATGAATCGTCAGGTTTTTATTATTTTTAATGTGTAGTGCTAGGGCAAGAATCAAAACGTGCACACAGGGGTGTCCCCAGGACCGAGGTTAGGAAACGCTGTGTTATGGCAATAACATAATTTAATTGCAACGCACAACAAGACTTGAGCATATTTTGAGAACACTGTTCACAAAGTTTGTTTGTTTAGGCTACAGTCTGCTTTTTAACGGGTATCCTAACTTACTACTACGTCACCCCCCCCCCCCTCCTCCTCCAACCCAATGTAATAAATGTTTTTAAAATGACAGTTTCTTCACGTGGAATAGCATGTTGAGCCAGCCCGTTCAATAACACATTGGAACAAGTACTATCACTCTGACTCAATGCCAAGTCTTAGGCTGCCACTCGACACCACCCGAAATTAATCATGTATACAAGAGAACGGGCTTCTCAGCGGTCAACAGAGGCTACAACCCACCTACGACTACTGCTTTGGTATTTTACCATTCTCAAAATGTTTAGTTTTTTTTTAAAGGTTATTCACTTTTCAAATCAAATTCACAGATGAAGAGATTCAAAGGTACTACTTTCAGACACTTAACTACACTTCAAATCTACTTTAAAAAAACAAACAAATTAAATAAGACTTCTTGCATGGAAGCTTAGCAAACATACATTCTAATGCTGCAACATTGTCTATGTTAACCATTCAAATACTATAACTACGACATTGTACCGTTTTCCTGTCATGTTGCCTAAAGTCATTCATCCCTGGCTCCAGACAGATAGCACGCAGGTACAAACTTGCGCTCGTAAACTAGGCTGTGGAAAGCTACAAACTAAAAAAACATATTTCCGTGAGGTGTGTGTGTGTGTGTGTTGGGGAGGGGACTGCGAAACAAGACAATCAATATCTCGTGCAACCAGATCCCGATGTTCGATTTGATTATTTTCTCCAAGACTGTCTGGATTTATAAAACAATGTAGCATAACACCACTGACACACCTATCCCTGCACGTCTGCCACAAGCCCAAACACACTGTGCAAGTTACTTAGTTATGCGGATGAGAAGCACGTTATAATAAACACCGAAATAATTTCTGTGCAACACCGCTGATATTAAACACAAATACACAAAACCCAGCCAGGTCAGATCTAAACCAAGTTTTGCTTAGAATAAAGGCAGCAGCATTTAGTTAAACTGAACTCCTTGTTCATTATTAGCAGTAAAGTCATGTCTAACAGAATAACCACATAATCTAATTTCTGTTTTGCGATCAGCACAGTACAGTAACAAAACGCCTCCACTGTCAAACCGACAGAAGGCGAACCGAGAGCCGTATAGTGAAGTGAAGACAGCGGAATATTATTATAGAAACAGATATGTCAAGAGCACTGTCACCCAGGGGCAAAACGGTGCGCTCTAAACAGTCCACCAAAACACCTTCAAATCACCTAGATTTACAGTATAAAACACATTCAGAAACACAGCCAGCACTACACCATCACCTGCAACGAAGAGTACAACTTCGCGCCAAATTACATAGGAAAAAAATAATTTTTTAAAAATATCACCTGGTATTGCTTTCCTAGAAACTTCTTGCATCACCACTTCTAAGAACCCCAGTTCTAAGAATCAGAGGAGCTCAATTCTCAGAATTTGAGCTTGTGGCGATACCACTTTCCGAGGGAAGGGGAGAGTCAGCTTTTAATGCTTGCTGAGAAATCGTCTTTCTGAGATTTTGATTTCCGTGCGTATTATACAACATGACTTATGGAACAAGTGTATTACAAAAGCAAACTGAAATTATTGTACATTTTATATTATTTTTCGATATTTTAAGAGAAATGGAGAATTGTTTTTTTATGCCCCCTACTTATGGATTCTCCCAGACCTAGACGGTCACATGGGCAGAAGAGTTGCCTACGTAACCCACGCCTCTTAGTCCAGCCCCTAAATTCACAGAACTAATTTGCTATTCCATGACATAAGCGAAGTGTCCATTCGTCGCCTTTCCCTTTATGAAACCCACAGACATTACCTACACAGCACCGAACTGGACTGCTTATTCAACACGGACACGCGTTGTACAGGCCTATTTGTTGTGATAGTATTTACATTTTTTTTTTTTGCTTCTCCTGCAGAGAATATTCATTTTTACCACCCCCCCACCCCCATCCCTGTTTCTACCTTCATTGCTCTGGACTGCTGGCAAATCATCACATGGGTTTGTTTGGGATCAGATTATATTTGTGAATCAAAGACATTCTGGTTGAAAACTCTCTTTAATCACTGGGATTCTCCATTGCTGTAGCCTTCTTGTTGCCAGGTTTATCTGACTATATGTTTGTCACAGTGGTAGCCTACGGCGGTGTGAGAAAGGAAGCTGTGATGTTAGCCTATTTGCTGTGATAAATAGCTTGAATCTACTAGAAACGGGGCTATTTGCGCAGCATAGAGAACGTAATGCATTCTGTTGTGGGTGCAATAAGTAATCTATAATGTCATTTAATCAATAGAAAATAATTATTGTAATCGAACTTCTTCCTTTTTTGGTGATAAAAAAAAAAAAAGATCCCTTTGACATAGGAAAAGCTTTGGTATGCTGGCCGTTTTATAATCGGTTACATTTGTTTAGTAATGTAGGTTATTGTGGTCATTTTGACCATAACCTCTATAGGCTAACAACTGGTTCAAACGCTATGCAGTTTGTCCTATATAATCGCTGTCGTCCGCTGCTATGCAATGCATTAACTATTTACGCTCTCACGCTCTCTCTCTCTCTCTCTCTCTCTCTGACAACCGTCAGCAGCCAATGTTGGGCAATTTACCCTACAGCAAACTTCCCAAATTCAATGACGTAATCTAACCAAAAAAAATGTTCAAATTACGAATGAAAAACCCCTAGGTATAGTATTGGAATAACATTGGTATAAAGTATTATTTAATGCCACACAAAAACATGCCCTTTACGACTTATTAACCTTGAAATGAATAAAGATAAATAGGCTGTAATGAGGATAGCTTATATATTTGTTTTTTTGTTAATGATTAATACACAGACAGTTCGCCTACTTGCGGCATATTAAACCCAAAGGCCACGGGGCCAACATCCTTAACCCCGCACAGCGCAGAACGTTTATCGACTCCTGTTAGCCTAATAGTCGCCTGTTATTCTAACAGGACAAATATGTCATTGACCCTTTTTCTTAGTCCAAATCGGAGAGAATCTAACCAGTTAGCATACTGTTTGCAATGTGAACCACTCAGGTCGTTTTGTCAAGGTCGAGGCCAACCCTACATTATAAACCCCTTAATGTAATGAACACTGGCGCTCCTAAATAAGTGCAATGCAAAGCTTTCTCAGAAGGCGATTTTTTTTTTAAAGGCAACGCTAATAGCCTACTCGTGGAATTTAAATAATATTTTGATGTGGATCTAACACTGCAAATCATTTACGGTTGAAGTGAAGTGAAAGGCCCTAAGCTTTACAATGGATCGAGAATCATCATTGTATCAACTTTCCATTAAGTCACCTGTGTGATGAATTGTGGCCTACATGTCAAACAGACAGTAGCCCGGCTAGCCCCCCCAAAATTAAATCAAGTGTGCAACACGTAAGTGCATATTAAAATGAAATGCGTCTGGCTCAATGCATATCGAAATAAGATCTGTTTTTGTTGAAAAGACGTGCAGCTTTCCAAAAATACAGGCTACTGCGTCATGGTGCATACAAGTTAACCTTGTGTGTCACTTTTATATGTTAGTTCCCATTTGAATGATGAGTATGGGGTTATTGAAGTTAGGCCTAAAGAAAATACATATGGGACCATTTGCACAGAACATTATGCCTCATGATATCAAATCTAATAATCGTTTTTTTATAAAATCATCTCCCTTAAGTCTATTTGAGGTCACTTTGTATTCATTTACAAATAGACATAACCTCGAAATAACAATTTATTTTATAAACTCCTTTTTACATTAGCAGTCGTCACAAAGTGCTATACAGTTAGTAACCCGGTGCTTTACAATAATAACCTAACCTATAACTAACTTTGCGCGACGGGCATTCATCGCGTTGCCATTTCCGTAATGAACGTGCAATGTTTGAGCTATTTCCTTGAGGATCTCTTCAGCCAGCCACTCCCACTCCTAGTTACCTGCCTCTGTCTGTCTGCCTGTCTGCCTGCCTGTCTGTCTGTCTGTCTGAACTTTGAGCAAATAGAGGGAGGTTTGTACGCTTGTAACCATAACCCGTTCACTCTTTTTGTGCAATTGATATATCATTAAAAACGTTTATTTTAACAAAGTACTTTTAAAGTAATTAAAAGTAGCCTATAAAGGTGTATGCCAATGTATGGAGAACAGTTTAATGGTAATATTTATTTATGTAGCTTATTTAACCAATTATATATATAATAATTTTTTATTTTGCTTTACACCCTCTTAGAATTGGAAAAATGTATGTTTGGAATGAAAACAAAATAAATAAAAAAACAGAACTTTAATAAATGTGTTCGTTGTGATGTTTATTTTTAGTTCCAGCCATGTGGCATATAGAAGATAGAAGATATATCTGTATGTATCTATATACATACAGAAGTGTTAATACTGAGTGACAACTAAAGAGATTCTTCATCTTCTTCAGCTTCACTTCTTATTGGTGTGTGGAGTTCTGGACAACACAACATTCCTCTAAAAGCAAACGCAGAGAGTTGCTGTACCAGCAGGCAACTTGAAAATGATGGGATGTGTTGCTGAGGATGGGAGGGGAGCATGTATTGGCAGCATCATTCATTGGTTGTTTGGTATGCAGCCCGCAGCACTGTGATCATACCCTATTATATCAGTGACTCAAATGGCACCCTATTCACTATATAGTGCACCCTATTCACTATATAGTGCACCCTATTCACTATATAGTGCACCCTATTCACTATATAGTGCACCTGGGCCCATTTAGCTAATGAATGGATTGTCAAGAAAGAAATCGGTGTGATTTCTGGTCACAGTCCATCCAAGACTGTGATGACGCTCTATTTCCTACATTATATCATTGATTTATTACCGTATATCCTCTGTTTCCCACAGTATATCTTGTATTTACTACAGTATATCCTGTATTTACTACAGTATATCCTGTATTTACTACAGTATATCCTCTATTTATTACAGTATATCCTCTATTTATTACAGTATATCCTCTGTTTCCCACAGTATATCTTGTATTTACTACAGTATATCCTGTATTTACTACAGTATATCCTCTATTTATTACAGTATATCCTCTATTTATTACAGTATATCCTGTATTTACTACAGTATATCCTCTATTTATTACAGTATATCCTCTATTTATTACAGTATATCCTCTATTTATTACAGTATATCCTCTATTTATTACAGTATATCCTGTATTTACTACAGTATATCCTGTATTTACTACAGTATATCCTCTATTTATTACAGTATATCCTCTATTTATTACAGTATATCCTCTGTTTCCCACAGTATATCTTGTATTTACTACAGTATATCCTCTATTTATTACAGTATATCCTCTATTTATTACAGTATATCCTATATTTACTACAGTATATCCTCTATTTATTACAGTATATCCTCTATTTATTACAGTATATCCTCTATTTACTACAGTATATCCTGTATTTACTACAGTATATCCTCTATTTATTACAGTATATCCTCTATTTATTACAGTATATCCTGTATTTACTACAGTATATCCTCTATTTATTACAGTATATCCTGTATTTATTACAGTATATCCTGTATTTATTACAGTATATCCTCTATTTATTACAGTATATCCTGTATTTACTACAGTATATCCTGTATTTATTACAGTATATCCTCTATTTATTACAGTATATCCTCTATTTATTACCTTATATCCTCTATTACAGTATATCCTCTATTTATTACCGTATATATCCTCTATTTCCAAAATGTATATTCTCTATTTAATACAGTATATCCTGTATTTACTACAGTATATCCTGTATTTACTACAGTATATCCTCTATTTATTACAGTATATCCTCTATTTACTACAGTATATCCTAGTGATGATAATCTATTTACTACAGTATATCTTGTATTTACTACAGTATATCCTCTATTTATTACAGTATATCCTATATTTATTACAGTATATCCTGTATTTACTACAGTATATCCTGTATTTATTACAGTATATCCTGTATTCACTACAGTATATCCTCTATTTACTACAGTATATCCTAGTGATGATAATCTATTTACAACAGTATATCTTGTATTTACTACAGTATATCCTCTATTTACTACAGTATATCTTGTATTTACTACAGTATATCCTGTATTTATTACAGTATATCTTGTATTTACTACAGTATATCCTCTATTTACTACAGTATATCCTGTATTTACTACAGTATATCCTGTATTTATTACAGTATATCTTGTATATACTACAGTATATCCTGTATTTACTACAGTATATCCTCTATTTAATACAGTATATCCTAGTGATGATAATCTATTTACGACAGTATATCCTGTATTTACTACAGTATATCCTGTATTTACTACAGTATATCCTCTATTTACTACAGTATATCTTGTATTTCCTACAGTATATCCTCTATTTACTACAGTATATCCTGTATTTACTACAGTATATCCTGTATTTACTACAGTATATCCTCTATTTACTACAGTATATCCTAGTGATGATAATCTATTTACGACAGTATATCCTGTATTTATTACAGTATATCCTGTATTTATTACAGTATATCCTCTATTTACTACAGTATATCTTGTATTTACTACAGTATATCTTGTATTTACTACAGTATATCCTCTATTTACTACAGTATATCTTGTATTTGCTACAGTATATCTTGTATTTACTACAGTATATCCTCTATTTACTACAGTATATCCTGTATTTACTACAGTATATCCTAGTGATGATACTCTAAGTATCTATTTTTGATCACTATATGAAGTGTCTTAGTGTCTGGTCGCTGTATGAAGTGTCTTAGTGTCTGGTTGCTATATGAAGTGTCTTAGTGTCTGGTCGCTATATGAAGTGTCTTAGTGTCTGGTCGCTATATGAAGTGTCTTAGTGCCTGGTCGCTGAATGAAGTGTCTTAGTGTCTGGTCGCTATATGAAGTGTCTTAGTGTCTGGTCGCTATATGAAGTGTCTTAGTGTCTGGTTGCTATATGAAGTGTCTTAGTGTCTGGTCGCTATATGAAGTGTCTTAGTGTCTGGTCGCTATATGAAGTGTCTTAGTGTCTGGTCGCTATATGAAGTGTCTTAGTGTCTGGTCGCTGAATGAAGTGTCTTAGTGTCTGGTCGCTATATGAAGTGTCTTAGTGTCTGGTCGCTATATGAAGTGTCTTAGTGTCTGGTTGCTATATGAAGTGTCTTAGTGTCTGGTCGCTATATGAAGTGTCTTAGTGTCTGGTCGCTATATGAAGTGTCTTAGTGCCTGGTCGCTGTATGAAGTGTCTTAGTGTCTGGTCGCTATATGAAGTGTCTTAGTGTCTGGTCGCTATATGAAGTGTCTTAGTGTCTGGTCGCTATATGAAGTGTCTTAGTGTCTGGTCGCTATATGAAGTGTCTTAGTGTCTGGTCGCTATATGAAGTGTCTTAGTGTCTGGTCGCTGTATGAAGTGTCTTAGTGTCTGGTCGCTGTATGAAGTGTCTTAGTGTCTGGTCGCTATATGAAGTGTCTTAGTGTCTGGTCGCTATATGAAGTGTCTTAGTGTCTGGTCGCTATATGAAGTGTCTTAGTGTCTGGTCGCTGTATGAAGTGTCTTAGTGTCTGGTCGCTATATGAAGTCTCTTAGTGTCTGGTCGCTATATGAAGTGTCTTAGTGCCTGGTCGCTATATGAAGTGTCTTAGTGTCTGGTCGCTATATGAAGTGTCTTATTTACATATTGCTGAATGTAGTTTGGGGACCTGAGTTTTAATGAGGGTTGTAGGAGGACTCTTTTAGCCTGGGTACCAATCTGTTTGTGCTATCATGTCACTCCTTGCCTGTCCTTGTCATACCAAACATGATAGCACAAACCGGGGCCTGGGACCAGGCTATGACTCTTTAGTCCACCTGGGTAGCTGTGTCCGTGGTGGCTCCACATCATGGATTGTCCTGCCGCCTCCTCTCTCATCCGGTTCACTCCCTGCCATAGGAGGAGCATCTGCTGGGCTGGGGAGACAAGGTGACATATGTAAACATCTGGAATCAGATTCATTTCAAAACAAAGGGTATGTGGTGCATAGACCACCAAGGTGAGGATGAATGTTGTTCTGAAAACTAGGACACCATTATTAGCTTTTGGTCAAGGGTCATGATAGAGCCAAACGCTTAACATTTAAAGGGATATGGTTGTACATTTTTTTTTTAAATGACAATAGCAAGATCCAAGGGGCAGGAAGTAACCTTGAGAAAGACCAGAGGACCAGGAGACCTATAACTCCCCTCTCATTTCAGAAAGGTCTTTATACTCCAGCACAATCTCATGAAATATGTGATATATTTACACAATGTCTATAATCTATTCTACAATGTCGTGTTTGACACAGTTGTATAAATTAAAAGTAACACAATGAAACTAAAAGTAACACAGATATCACTATGTGTCGTTCTACAGTAAGTCCCACACACACACACCCCAAAAGAACAGCAAGATAAAGACGTTTTGATACTTTCTCTTTGTAACAAGCGGACTCAAGAGGTAGATAAGAAAGTGAAGACAGGAAAAGAGTGTGTTCTATAAATAGTGTGTGTTCTCTGCTCCGCTTCAACCTCTCTGTATCGGTTCATTGTGTAGAGGTAGAGCGGAGTTGATACAGGAGCCAGAGAGGTTAGAACCTTTAAGGAAACTACACACACAATCTGCCTACAGAATTAACGACGGTGACAAAATCTTGTACCTACTGTCGTGTAAAAAAAAAAAAAAAAAACTCACTTTACAAACAAAAGCTTTAAGGCTGTATCTATAGAAGTCCTTGACTCCAATTCCTCACGTTTAGAACGTCCATATTTTACAAGCCAGAGGAATGACCCCCCCACCCCCCCACCACTATTACATTTAACGGACAAATTATTACTATTTCCATTACTAAATTATTATTTAGGTCGACGTTAATGTCAGAAACTATTCAAAAGAGTACTAAGTACTGAAAAATAAGTTGATAAAATACTTACGATTTATTTGGATATTAATTATAGGTTACCTAAACATTATTTTGTAAAAAGTTACATTCCAGGAAAGAAAAGTGCCTTTTATTGTGCACCAATATTGAATGTAAAAGCCTGTTAAAAATTCTGCATTTTAACATGTCCCTCCCTCAACCCTGTGTCACTTCTAGGAAGATTTTAACTTTCTTAATCCCATCATTTCTCAAAATTTCACTATCATTGTAAAACCCTACTTATTTTGTTGCTTTGACAAAGTAATTTCTGAAGAATATTATTTATTTCATGTGATTCATTTACATCTGTCCCTCATTTTAAGGTCAACCCCTGTTACTAGAACTGACCTCTAGTTTTAATATGGTTGAGTATTACTTTAAATCCAAGCTTCTATTCTTCCTGTCAAAAGGGGATTAATGGCTGATTTAAGAAGAAATCACCAACTCTGTCATCAAACTGTCATCAATCCTGTCATCAACCCTGTCATCAACTCTGTCATCAACTCTGTTATCAACTCTGTTATCAACTCTGTCATCAACTCTGTCATCAACTCTGTCATCATCTCTGTTATCAACTCTGTCATCATCTCTGTTATCAACTCTGTCATCAACTCTGTCATCATCTCTGTTATCAACTCTGTCATCAACTCTGTCATCAACTCTGTCATCAACTCTGTCATCAACTCTGTCATCAACTCTGTCATCAACTCTGTTATCAACTCTGTCATCAAACCTGTCATCAACTCTGTCATCAACTCTGTCATCAACTCTGTTATCAACTCTGTTATCAACTCTGTCATCAAACCTGTCATCAACTCTGTCATCAACCCTGTCATCAACTCTGTTATCAACTCTGTCATCAACTCTGTCATCAACTCTGTCATCAACTCTGTCATCAACTCTGTCATCAAACCTGTCATCAACTCTGTCATCAACTCTGTCATCAACTCTGTTATCAACTCTGTCATCAACTCTGTCATCAACTCTGTCATCAACTCTGTTATCAACTCTGTCATCAACTCTGTCATCATCTCTGTTATCAACTCTGTCATCAACTCTGTTATCAACTCTGTCATCAAACCTGTCATCAACTCTGTCATCAACTCTGTCATCAACTCTGTTATCAACCCTGTCATCAACTCTGTCATCAACTCTGTTATCAACTCTGTCATCAACTCTGTCATCAACTCTGTCATCAAACCTGTCATCAAGACCAGAGCCCTATGACCAGTAGTGCACTACTTTATCAAAGATAATAATGACATCATGTTAACTTTATAATCAAAGATAATAATGACATCGTGTTTATACCGTCATTAAGGATATCGACGACATCGTGTTAACTTTATAATCAAAGATAATAATGACATCGTGTTTATAACGTCATTAAGGATATCGACGACATCGTGTTAACTTTATAATCAAAGATAATAATGACATCGTGTTTATACCGTCATTAAGGATATCGACGACATCGTGTTAACTTTATAATCAAAGATAATAATGACATCGTGTTTATACCGTCATTCAAAGTCACCGGAGCTTTTGTTTGGGGAAGCAGTAAGTGAATCCAATGGTGGACTCTTTGACTTTCATTAGAAAGATATAGCTGTTTTTCTCAACCTTTGTGTGACGGTACGTTCCCCGCTTTAAAAGACTTCTCCCTGTGGAGCTCTTCTCATCCATCCGGCCATCTATCCGGGCATGCCGGCGCGGTGTCCCACTAAAAGCATCCCAGGTGTTCCCAATCCAACCGGGGGGGAAAAAAACAACCACTACAAAATAATTACAACAATCTCCGATTCAGCACTGCCAAATAAAGACACTGCTATGTCTCTGCTCCAAACAAAGAGCAGCGTCAACTTTTTTCCCAATCCCACTGGGGGGATGTTTAAGGCGCTCCCTCCAACACGGGACTGATGCATTATAGAGAGAATACAAGAAACACCCCCTGCTGGGTACAGCGATACAGACATGGAGATAATTACTGCAAAACCTTGGCAAACTTTTACTCAACCAATTCTACACGGAAATAAATGACCCACTTAGATAAGATGGAGATGGAGGAATGTGATGGGGGAGGGGGGGGGGGGCTACCTAATCAATACCTACTGCACCCTCCTCTCCTAATCAATACCTACTGCACCCTCCTCTCCTAATCAATACCTACTGCACCCTCCTCTCCTAATCAATACCTACTGCACCCTCCTCTCCTAATCAATACCTACTGCACCCTCCTCTCCTAATCAATACCTACTACACCCTCCTCTCCTAATCAATACCTACTGCACCCTCCTCTCCTAATCAATACCTACTGCACCCTCCTCTCCTAATCAATACCTACTACACCCTCCTCTCCTAATCAATACCTACTGCACCTTCCTCTCCTAATCAATACCTACTGCACCCTCCTCTCCTAATCAATACCTGCTGCACCCTCCTCTCCTAATCAATACCTACTGCACCCTCCTCTCCTAATCAATACCTACTGCACCCTCCTCTCCTAATCAATACCTACTGCACCCTCATTTCTCTACTTTATTAACTGAGTAGTTAGCAGGGTGCCTGGTGTGGGGGTACGGCTGGGGCTTGGTGTGGGGGTACGGCTTGGCAGAGGGCTTGGTGTGGGGGGACGGCTGGGGCTTGGTGTGGGGGTACGGCTGGGGCTTGGTGTGGGGGTACGGCTGGGGCTTGGTGTGGGGGTACGGCTGGGGCTTGGTGTGGGGGTACGGCTGGGGCTTGGTGTGGGGGTACGGATGGGGCTTGGTGTGGGGGTACGGCTGGGGCTTGGTGTGGGGGTACGGCTGGGGCTTGGTGTGGGGCTACGGCTGGGGCTTGGTGTGGGGGTACGGCTGGGGCTTGGTGTGGGGGGACGGCTGGGGCTTGGTGTGGGGGTACGGCTGGGTCTTGGTGTGGGGGTACGGCTGGGGCTTGGTGTGGGGGTACGGCTGGGGCTTGGTGTGGGGGTACGGCTGGGGCTTGGTGTGGGGGTACGGCTGGGGCTTGGTGTGGGGGGACGGCTGGGGCTTGGTGTGGGGGTACGGCTGGGGCTTGGTGTGGGGGGACGGCTGGGGCTTGGTGTGGGGGGACGGCTGGGGCTTGGTGTGGGGGTACATAACTCATTGTAACCTTATGGTATTGGTTCCCAACCTTTTTCGGTTACTGTACCATCAACTGAATTTGACTCTGTCTGGAGGATAGTGCCCCCTGTGGATAGGGCAGGTACCCCCAGGGTTCCTGGAGGACCCCTAAAGTGCCCCCTGTGGATAGGGCAGGTACCCCCAGGGTTCCTGGAGGACCCCTAAAGTGCCCCCTGTGGATAGGGCAGGTACCCCCAGGGTTCCTGGAAGACCCCTAATGTGCCCCCTGTGGATAGGGCAGGTACCCCCAGGGTTCCTGGAGGACCCCTAATGTGCCCCCTGTGGATAGGGCAGGTACCCCCAGGGTTCCTGGAGGACCCCTAAAGTGCCCCCTGTGGATAGGGCAGGTACCCCCAGGGTTCCTGGAGGACCCCTAAAGTGCCCCCTGTGGATAGGGCAGGTACCCCCAGGGTTCCTGGAGGACCCCTAAAGTGCCCCCTGTGGATAGGGCAGGTACCCCCAGGGTTCCTGGAGGACCCCTAAAGTGCCCCCTGTGGATAGGGCAGGTACCCCCAGGGTTCCTGGAGGACCCCTAAAGTGCCCCCTGTGGATAGGGCAGGTACCCCCAGGGTTCCTGGAGGACCCCTAAAGTGCCCCCTGTGGATAGGGCAGGTACCCCCAGGGTTCCTGGAGGACCCCTAAAGTGCCCCCTGTTTGATAGGGCAGGTACCCCCAGGGTTCCTGGAGGACCCCTAAAGTGCCCCCTGTTTGATAGGGCAGGTACCCCCAGGCGTCCTAGTACTCCTGGTTGGGAACCACTGCCTTATGAGTTGCTTATGTTACAGGGTCACACAACGTAATCCTCTGCTAGGAGAGAAGTGCTATTTCACTGATTGTCCTTCCACCTCCACAGGTATGTGGACTTTATGTTTCACTGATTGTCCTTCCACCTCCACAGGTATGTGGACTTTATGTTTCACTGATTGTCCTTCCACCTCCACAGGTATGTGGACTTTATGTTTCACTGATTGTCCTTCCACCTCCACAGGTATGTGGACTTTATGTTTCACTGATTGTCCTTCCACCTCCACAGGTATGTGGACTTTATGTTTCACTGATTGTCCTTCCACCTCCACAGGTATGTGGACTTTATGTTTCACTGATTGTCCTTCCACCTCCACAGGTATGTGGACTTTATGTTTCACTGATTGTCCTTCCACCTCCACAGGTATGTGGACTTTATGTTTCACTGATTGTCCTTCCACCTCCACAGGTATGTGGACTTTATGTTTCACTGATTGTCCTTCCACCTCCACAGGTATGTGGACTTTATGTTTCACTGATTGTCCTTCCACCTCCACAGGTATGTGGACTTTATGTTTCACTGATTGTCCTTCCACCTCCACAGGTATGTGGACTTTATGTTTCACTGATTGTCCTTCCACCTCCACAGGTATGTGGACTTTATGTTTCACTGATTGTCCTTCCACCTCCACAGGTATGTGGACTTTATGTTTCACTGATTGTCCTTCCACCTCCACAGGTATGTGGACTTTATGTTTCACTGATTGTCCTTCCACCTCCACAGGTATGTGGACTTTATGTTTCACTGATTGTCCTTCCACCTCCACAGGTATGTGGACTTTATGTTTCACTGATGCTCTTGGAGCCACATAACCATGAAAGAGATGCAAGCGGCCCAGTGATACTATGTACATGTGATAGGATAGCAGAGTGATGGTGTGATAGGATAGCAGAGTGATGGTGTGAGATGATAGGATAGCAGAGTGATGGTGTGATAGGATAGCAGAGTGATGGTGTGATAGGATAGCAGAGTGATGGTATGATAGGATAGCAGAGTGATGGTATGATAGGATAGCAGAGTGATGGTGTGATAGGATAGCAGAGTGATGGTGTGATAGGATAGCAGAGTGATGGTGTGATAGGATAGCAGAGTGATGGTGTGATAGGATAGCAGAGTGATGGTGTGATAGGATAGCAGAGTGATGGTATGATAGGATAGCAGAGTGATGGTGTGATAGGATAGCAGAGTGATGGTGTGATAGGATAGCAGAGTGATGGTATGATAGGATAGCAGAGTGATGGTGTGATAGGATAGCAGAGTGATGGTATGATAGGATAGCAGAGTGATGGTGTGATAGGATAGCAGAGTGATGGTATGATAGGATAGCAGAGTGATGGTGTGATAGGATAGCAGAGTGATGGTGTGATAGGATAGCAGAGTGATGGTGTGATAGGATAGCAGAGTGATGGTGTGATAGGATAGCAGAGTGATGGTGTGATAGGATAGCAGAGTGATGGTGTGATAGGATAGCAGAGTGATGGTGTGATAGGATAGCAGAGTGATGGTGTGATAGGATAGCAGAGTGATGGTGTGATAGGATAGCAGAGTGATGGTGTGATAGGATAGCAGAGTGATGGTGTGAGATGATAGGATAGCAGAGTGATGGTGTGATAGGATAGCAGAGTGATGGTGTGATAGGATAGCAGAGTGATGGTGTGATAGGATAGCAGAGTGATGGTGTGATAGGATAGCAGAGTGATGGTGTGAGAGGATAGCAGAGTGATGGTGTGAGATGATAGGATAGCAGAGTGATGGTGTGATAGGATAGCAGAGTGATGGTGTGATAGGATAGCAGAGTGATGGTGTGATAGGATAGCAGAGTGATGGTGTGATAGGATAGCAGAGTGATGGTATGATAGGATAGCAGAGTGATGGTGTGATAGGATAGCAGAGTGATGGTATGATAGGATAGCAGAGTGATGGTGTGATAGGATAGCAGAGTGATGGTATGATAGGATAGCAGAGTGATGGTGTGATAGGATAGCAGAGTGATGGTATGATAGGATAGCAGAGTGATGGTGTGATAGGATAGCAGAGTGATGGTGTGATAGGATAGCAGAGTGATGGTGTGATAGGATAGCAGAGTGATGGTGTGATAGGATAGCAGAGTGATGGTGTGATAGGATAGCAGAGTGATGGTGTGATAGGATAGCAGAGTGATGGTATGATAGGATAGCAGAGTGATGGTGTGATAGGATAGCAGAGTGATGGTGTGATAGGATAGCAGAGTGATGGTGTGATAGGATAGCAGAGTGATGGTGTGATAGGATAGCAGAGTGATGGTGTGATAGGATAGCAGAGTGATGGTGTGATAGGATAGCAGAGTGATGGTGTGATAGGATAGCAGAGTGATGGTGTGATAGGATAGCAGAGTGATGGTGTGATAGGATAGCAGAGTGATGGTGTGAGATGATAGGATAGCAGAGTGATGGTGTGATAGGATAGCAGAGTGATGGTGTGATAGGATAGCAGAGTGATGGTGTGATAGGATAGCAGAGTGATGGTGTGATAGGATAGCAGAGTGATGGTGTGATAGGATAGCAGAGTGATGGTGTGAGAGGATAGCAGAGTGATGGTGTGAGATGATAGGATAGCAGAGTGATGGTGTGATAGGATAGCAGAGTGATGGTGTGATAGGATAGCAGAGTGATGGTGTGATAGGATAGCAGTGTGATGGTGTGATAGGATAGCAGAGTGATGGTGTGATAGGATAGCAGAGTGATGGTGTGATAGGAAAGCAGAGTGATGGTGTGATAGGATAGCAGAGTGATGGTGTGATAGGAAAGCAGAGTGATGGTGTGATAGGATAGTAGAGTGATGGTGTGATAGGATAGCAGAGTGATGGTGTGATAGGATAGCAGAGTGATGGTGTGATAGGATAGCAGAGTGATGGTGTGTTAGGATAGCAGAGTGATGGTGTGAGATGATAGGATAGCAGAGTGATGGTGTGATAGGATAGCAGAGTGATGGTGTGATAGGATAGCAGAGTGATGGTGTGATAGAATAGCAGAGTGATGGTGTGATAGGATAGCAGAGTGATGGTGTGAGAGGATAGCAGAGTGATGGTGTGATAGAATAGCAGAGTGATGGTGTGAGATGATAGCAGAGTGATGGAGTGAGATGATAGGATAGCAGAGTGATGGTGTGAGATGATAGGATAGCAGAGTGATGGTGTGATAGGATAGCAGAGTGATGGTGTGAGATGATAGGATAGCAGAGTGATGGTGTGAGATGATAGAATAGTAGAGTGATGGTGTGAGATGATAGCAGAGTGATGGTGTGAGATGATAGGATAGCAGAGTGATGGTGTGAGATGATAGAAGAGCAGAGTGATGGTGTGATAGGATAGCAGAGTGATGGTGTGATAGGATAGCAGAGTGATGGTGTGATAGGATAGCAGAGTGATGGTGTGATAGGATAGCAGAGTGATGGTGTGATAGGATAGCAGAGTGATGGTGTGATAGGATAGGATAGCAGAGTGATGGTGAGATGATAGGATAGGATAGCAGAGTGATGGTGTGAGAGGATAGGATAGCAGAGGGATGGTGAGATGATAGGATAGCAGAGTGATGCTGTGAGAGGATAGCAGAGTGATGGTGTGAGATTATAGGATAGCAGAGTGATGGTGTGATAGGATAGCAGAGTGATGGTGTGATAGGATATCAGAGTGATGGTGTGAGATGATAGCAGAGTGATGGTGTGAGATGATAGCAGGGTGATGGTGTGAGATGATAGCAGAGTGATGGTGTGAGATGATAGGAGAGTGATGGTGTGATAGGATAGCAGAGTGATGGTGTGATAGGATAGCAGAGTGATGGTGTGATAGGATAGCAGAGTGATGGTGTGATAGGATAGCAGAGTGGTGGTGTGAGATGATAGAAGAGCAGAG
>NC_092100.1:4431561-4459061 GCF_045679555.1 Salvelinus alpinus | reverse complement strand
GTGTGATGCTGTATGGTATGTAGTGTGTGATGCTGTATGGTATGTAGTGTGTGATGCTGTACGGTATGTAGTGTGTGATGCTGTATGGTATGTAGTGTGTGATGCTGTATGGTATGTAGTGTGTGATGCTGTACGGTATGTGCTTGTGGCACCCCTCTTTCTGTTGGTCAGATTCATACGAGTCACTGTGTGTTTACCTACATGACCTGTTGCTGCTATGTGTACTGCCAAAGAGGTGGGATGTGGATACTGCAATGTGTACTGCCAAAGAGGTGGGATGTTGATACTGCTATGTGTACTGCCAAAGAGGTGGAATGTGGATACTGCTATGTGTACTGCAGTGGTGTAAAAAGTACCCAATTTTCAAATTTGAGTAAAAGTAAACCTATACCTTATTTGTAAATTACTCAAGTTAAAGTGAAAGTCACCCAGTAAAGTATCACTTGAGTGATAGTCTAAAAGTATTTGGTTTTAAATATACTTAAGTTTCAAAAGTTAAAGTATAAATAATTTAACGTTCCTTATATTAAGCAAACCAGACGGCACGATTTCCTTTATTTATTTATTTTTTACGGATAGCCAGGGGCACGCTCCAACACTCAGACCTCATTTACAAATTAAGCATTTGTGTTTAATGAGTCCTCCAGATCAGAGGCAGTAGGGATGACCAGGGATGTTCTCTGTTTAGTGAGTCCTCCAGATCAGAGGCAGTAGGGATGACCAGGGATGTTCTCTGTTTAGTGAGTCCACCAGATCAGAGGCAGTAGGGATGACCAGGGATGTTCTCTGTTTAGTGAGTCCACCAGATCAGAGGCAGTAGGGATGACCAAGGATGTTCTCTGTTTAGTGAGTCCACCAGATCAGAGGCAGTAGGGATGACCAGGGATGTTCTCTGTTTAGTGAGTCCTCCAGATCAGAGGCAGTAGGGATGACCAGGGATGTTCTCTGTTTAGTGAGTCCACCAGATCAGAGGCAGTAGGGATGACCAGGGATGTTCTCTGTTTAGTGAGTCCTCCAGATCAGAGGCAGTAGGGATGACCAGGGATGTTCTCTGTTTAGTGAGTCCTCCAGATCAGAGGCAGTAGGGATGACGAGGGATGTTCTCTGTTTAGTGAGTCCTCCAGATCAGAGGCAGTAGGGATGACCAGGGATGTTCTCTGTTTAGTGAGTCCTCCAGATCAGAGGCAGTAGGGATGACGAGGGATGTTCTCTGTTTAGTGAGTCCTCCAGATCAGAGGCAGTAGGGATGACCAGGGATGTTCTCTGTTTAGTGAGTCCTCCAGATCAGAGGCAGTAGGGATGACCAGGGATGTTCTCTGTTTAGTGAGTCCTCCAGATCAGAGGCAGTAGGGACGACCAGGGATGTTCTCTGTTTAGTGTGAATTTGACCATTTTCCTGTCCTGCTAAGCATTGAAAATGTAAAGAGTACTTTTGAGTGTCAGGAAAAATGTATGGAATAAAAAGTACATGCTTTTCTTTCGGAATGTAGTGAAGTAAAGTAAAAGTAGTCAAAAATATAAATAGTAAAGTACAGATAAACCAAAAAAATGACTTAAGTAGTACTTTAAAGTATTTTTTACTTAAGTTCTTTAAACCACTGGTGTACAGTACAAAGAGGTGGGCTGTGCATGTTGCTATTTGTGGACAGCGACAGGACCTGAAGAACAACCTATCCCCTGACATAATGTGTCCACAGCTCAAGGTAACAACCTATCCCCTGACATAATGTGTCCACAGCTCAAGGTAACAACCTATCCCCTGACATAATGTGTCCACAGCTCAAGGTAACAACCTATCCTCTGACATAATGTGTCCACAGCTCAAGGTAACAACCTATCCCCTGACATAATGTGTCCACAGCTCAAGGTAACAACCTATCCCCTGACATAATGTGTCCACAGCTCAAGGTAACAACCTATCCCCTGACATAATGTGTCCACAGCTCAAGGTAACAACCTATCCCCTGACATAATGTGTCCACAGCTCAAGGTAACAACCTATCCCCTGACATAATGTGTCCACAGCTCAAGGTAACAACCTATCCCCTGACATAATGTGTCCACAGCTCAAGGTAACAACCTATCCCCTGACATAATGTGTCCACAGCTCAAGGTAACAACCTATCCCCTGACATAATGTGTCCACAGCTCAAGGTAACAACCTATCCCCTGACATAATGTGTCCACAGCTCAAGGTAACAACCTATCCCCTGACATAATGTGTCCACAGCTCAAGGTAACAACCTATCCCCTGACATAATGTGTCCACAGCTCAAGGTAACAACCTATCCCCTGACATAATGTGTCCACAGCTCAAGGTAACAACCTATCCCCTGACATAATGTGTCCACAGCTCAAGGTAACAACCTATCCCCTGACATAATGTGTGGGTCCAAAGCACAGGCTTTCATCCCAAATAGTTCCCTACTTCCTATATGCACATAGTGCACTATTTTAACCAGGGCAATGACCAGGCCCCCTGACGTAATGTCAAGCCCAGCTCCAGGGAGGGTAGGAGATCCAGGGAGGGTAGGAGCTCCAGGGAGGGTAGGACCTCCAGGGAGGGTAGGAGATCCAGGGAGGGTAGGAGCTCCAGGGAGGGTAGGACCTCCAGGGAGGGTAGGAGATCCAGGGAGGGTAGGAGCTCCAGGGAGGGTAGGAGATCCAGGGAGGGTAGGAGTTCCAGGGAGGGTAGGAGCTCCAGGGAGGGTAGGAGATCCAGGGAGGGTAGGAACTCCAGGGAGGGTAGGAGATCCAGGGAGGGTAGGAGCTCCAGGAGCTCCAGGGAGGGTAGGACCTCCAGGGAGGGTAGGAGATCCAGGGAGGGTAGCAGATCCAGGGAGGGTAGGAGATCCAGGGAGGGTAGGACCTCCAGGGAGGGTAGGACCTCCAGGGAGGGTAGGAGTTCCAGGGAGGGTAGGAGATCCAGGGAGGGTAGGAGTTCCAGGGAGGGTAGGAGATCCAGGGAGGGTAGGAGTTCCAGGGAGGGTAGGAGATCCAGGGAGGGTAGGAGTTCCAGGGAGGGTAGGAGCTCCAGGGAGGGTAGAAGATCCTGGAGGGTAGGAGCTCCAGGGAGGGTAGGAGCTCCAGGAGCTCCAGGGAGGGTAGGAACTCCAGGGAGGGTAGGAGCTCCAGGAGCTCCAGGGAGGGTAGGAGATCTAGGGAGGGTAGGAGTTCCAGGGAGGGTAGGAGATCCAGGGAGGGTAGGAGTTCCAGGGAGGGTAGGAGATCCAGGGAGGGTAGGAGTTCCAGGGAGGGTAGGAGCTCCAGGGAGGGTAGAAGATCCTGGAGGGTAGGAGCTCCAGGGAGGGTAGGAGCTCCAGGGAGGGTAGAAGATCCTGGAGGGTAGGAGCTCCAGGGAGGGTAGGAGCTCCAGGGAGGGTAGGAGATCCAGGGAGGGAAGAAGCCCTTCTCTGGTTTTGATATTCCCTCCCTGGGATCCCCTGGAGGTAACCTTGGGAAAAGGGGCCGATGTATTTCCACAGGTGAGACAGATCCAGACTATTTCCACAGGTGAGACAGATCCAGACTATTTCCACAGGTGAGACAGATCCAGACTATTTCCACAGGTGAGACAGATCCAGACTATTTCCACAGGTGAGACAGATCCAGACTATTTCCACAGGTGAGACAGATCCAGACTATTTCCACAGGTGAGACAGATCCAGACTATTTCCACAGGTGAGACAGATCCAGACACTTTAAACCACCTGACCAGGTCCTAAACCAATGGGACTCCCTAAATCTTTCTCAGATTATTACCATTACCCACAAGGTATGATTCCAAACACCCAGAAAAGGCTACTCTCCTCGATGTTATCCTCAGAAATATTCCTGATAGGTATCAGTCTGGTGTTTTCTGTAATGACGTTAGTGATCACTGTTTTACAGCCTGTGTTTGTAATGGCTGCTCAGTGAAACGTCCTGTCCTGATTTGTCATAGACGCTTGCTAAAAAACTTTAAAGAGTAAGCCTTCCTTCATGACCTGTCCTCTGTAAATTGGTATAGAATCAGCTTGATCCCCCTCTGTCGATATCTTGATATTTTCAGTGATATTGTTAACAAACACGCCCCGATAAAGAAAATGACATTTAAAAACAGGTTTAGCTCCTGGTTCAACCGTGATCTGGCAGAGTTACTCCACCTCAAGAATTCCATTTGACAAAAGGCTCGGCACACGCATACTCAGGCTGACTGGCTCTCGTTCAGGCAAACGAGAAATAGGTGCACTCAGGCTATCCAGAAGGCCAAAGTTAGTTACTTTAAGGAGCAGTTCTCTCTCTGCGGGTCTAACCCCAAGAAGTTCTGGAAAACGGTTAAAGACCTGGCGAATAAACCCTCCTCCTCACACCTGCTCGTGTCCCTTAATGTTGATGATGTGGTTGTTACTGACAAGAAGCACATGGCTGAGCTCTTTAATCACCACTTCATTTGACCCAGCCATGCCTGCTTGCCCATCCAACATTTCCTCATCTCCCACCCCTTCTAATGCGACGAGCCCCGATGCACCTCCCTATTTTTCCCCTGCCCCGCTACATAGTTTCTCCCTGCAGGCGGTAACTGAGTCCGAGGTGCTAAAGGAGCTCCTTAAACTTGACCCCAATAAAACATCTGGGTCAGATGGTTTAGACCCTTTCTTCTTTAAGGTTGCTGCCCCTATCATCGCCAAGCCTTTCTCCGACCTTCTTAACCTGTCTCTCCTCTCTGGGGAGGTTCCCATGGCTTAGAAGGCAGCCACGGTGTGTCCTTTATTTAAAGGGGGAGATCAAGCTGATCCTAACTGTTATAGGCCCATTTCTAAGTGTTGGAAAATCTTGTCAATAATCAATTGACTGGCTTTCTTGATGTCTATAGTATTCTCTCTGGTATGCAATCTGGTTTCCGCTCAGGTTATGGATGTGTCACTGCTACCTTATTAAAGGTCTGAAATGATGTCACCATTGCCCTTGATTCTAAACAATGTTGTGCTGCTATTTTTATTGACTTGGCAAAAGCTTTTGATACGGTAGACCATTCCATTCTTGTGGGCAGGCTAAGGGGTATTGGTGTCTCTGAGGGGTCTTTGGCCTGGTTTGCTAACTACCTCTCTCATAAAGTGCAGTGTATAAAGTCAGAAAATCTGCTGTCTCAGCCACTGCCTGTCATCAAGGGAGTACCCCAAGGTTTGATCCTAGGCCCCATGCTCTTCTCAATTTACATCAACAACATAGCTCAGGCAGCAGGAAGCTCTCTCATCCATGTATAGGCATATGATAGAGTCTTATACTCAGCTGGCCCCTCCCCGGATTTTGTGTTAAACGCTCTACAGCAAAGCTTTCTTAGTGTCCAACAAGCTTTCTCTGCCCTTAACCTTGTTCTGAACACCTCCAAAACAAAGGTCATGTGGTTTGGTAAGAGGAATGCCCCTCCTCCCACAGGTGTTATTACTACCTCTGAGGGTTTAGAGGTTGAGCTAGTCACCTCATACATGTACTTGGGAGTATGGCTAGACGGTACACTGTCCTTCTCTCAGCACATATCAAAGCTGCAGGCTAAGATTAAATCTAGACTTGGTTTCCTCTATCGTAATCACACTCCTCTTTCACCCTGGCTGTCAAACTAACCCTGATTCAGATGACCATCCTACCCATGCTAGATTACGGAGACATAATTTATAGAGGCATAGAGGTAGAGAGGAGAGGTAGAGGTAGAGAAGAGAGGTAGAGGTAGAGAGGTAGAGAGGAGAGGTAGAGGTAGAGAGATAGAGAGGTAGAAAGGAAAGGTAGAGGTAGAGAGGTAGAAAGGAGAGGTAGAGGTAGAGAGGTAGAGAGGTAGAGAGGTAGAGGTAGAGAGGAGAGGTAGAGAGGTAGAGAGGTAGAGAGGAGAGGTAGAGAGGAGAGGTAGAGATAGAGAGATAGAGGGGTGGAGAGGTAGAGAGGTAGAGAGATGGAGAGGTAGAGAGGTAGAGAGGTAGAGAGGTAGAGGTAGAGGTAGAGAGGAGAGGTAGAGAGGTAGAGAAGAGAGGTAGAGAGGAGAGGTAGAGATAGAGAGATAGAGGGGTAGAGAGGAGAGGTAGAGAGATAGAGAGGTAGAGAGGAGAGGTAGAGAGGTAGAGAGGAGAGGTAGAGAGATAGAGAGGTAGAGAGGAGAGGTAGAGAGGAAGAGAGGTAGAGGTAGAGAGGTAGGGTAGAGGTAGAGGTAGAGAGGTATGGTAGAGGTAGAGGTAGAGAGGTAGGGTAGAGGTAGAGGTAGAGAGGTAGGGTAGAGGTAGAGGTAGAGGTAGAGAGGTAGGGTAGAGGTAGAGGTAGAGAGGTAGGGTAGAGGTAGAGGTAGAGAGGTAGGGTAGAGGTAGAGGTAGAGAGGTAGGGTAGAGGTAGAGGTAGAGGTAGAGAGGTAGGGTAGAGGTAGAGGTAGAGAGGTAGGGTAGAGGTAGAGAGGTAGGGTAGAGGTAGAGGTAGAGAGGTAGGGTAGAGGTAGAGGTAGAGAGGTAGGGTAGAGGTAGAGGTAGAGAGGTAGGGTAGAGGTAGAGGTAGGGTAGAGGTAGCGGTAGAGAGGTAGAGGTAGAGGTAGAGAGGTAGGGTAGAGGTAAAGAGGTAGAGGGGTAGAGAGGAGAGGTAGAGGTAGAGAGGAAGGGTAGAGGCAAATCACTGTGCTGCTTAAGTTCCTGTGGAGGAATGGACAGAAGCTAAGAGGAATCAGAGCAGATTCAGGGCTGCTGTGGTTCATCCACAAATGGCAACCCTACTATGTAGTGACCTAGAGCCTGGCCTTATAGTGCACTAGAGCCCAGCCTTGGTCAAAAGTCGTGCACTATATAGGGAATAGGGGTCCATTTGGGAAGCAGCCCTGACAGTATCCAGGAGAGTGGTGAAGAATGCATGGTGGAATTTTCCAAGTCTGAACACAGGGCTGATACTTTTCCTGCTCAATCCGATGGAGGACGGCCCTGTTTAAAAGTGCTCTTACATGTTCTGTAGGCTGCCGGGGGTTGATGTATGGGGCTATTTGAGGCAGAGGGAAAATAGCTGGCTCGAAGAAAAAAAATATATATATGTGAAGTAGTTCACAGAAATTGTCCGCAGTTTGAGTACTCAGTAGAATTCAGGAATATGCACATCTGATCATATTTTCTCACACAGAGACATCATTCCAGTTTGTTTTGAAATACGAGTGTGGTTTTTGGTTTGCCCTAATTATGGGATATATTCCATTGGAGCCAGTAAGACAGGAAAGTTGTGCAAGAGACGGAGGAAGACTGTCAACAAAATGCTGTGCCTCTCACCTCCTCCTCTCTCTCCTTCATATTTTCTGGATCTTTGTCATATTTTTACCCCATTTTGAGTCACACAAAATGGTGTGTTCTCTGCTCCGACAATGAATCAACAGATAAAAGGTGAAATCTAGTTAGTTTCTAGTGGTCTCTACCCATCCTGTCTTCTTCTTCTGTGGACTTCTATCGACGGTTGGCAACCAACTTTTACTGGCGTATGGACCTACTCCTCAATTCATCTTTTCAACCAACCACGTGGGTATATGCTCCTTAAAACCAATGAGGAGATGGGAGAGGCGGGACTTGCAGCACGTCAAGCGTCACAAATAGAACTAAGTTCTATTTTAGCGCCCGGCTATTTTTTTATTTATTTTGTATTTCACCTTTATTTAACCAGGTAGGCCAGTTGAGAACAAGTTCTCATTTACAACTGTGACCTGGCCAAGATAAAGTAAAGCAGTGCGACACAAACAACAACACAGAGTTACACATTGAGTAAACAAACGTACAGTCAATAACACAATAGAAAAAAGTCTATATACAGTGTGTGTAAATAGAGTAAGAAGGTAAGGCAATAAATAGGCCAATAGTAGCGAAGTAATTACAATTTAGCCAATTAAACACTGAAGTGATAAATGTGCAAGTAGAGATACTGGTGTGCAAGAGAGCAGGAAAACAATGCCATGCAGACGCTCGTGAGCCGTTTGGACGCAATTATTGAATAACTGTAACGTGGTGCGTACTGGCGGCAGAGAAGTCAGACGCAGGAGAGCGAAAAACTGATTTACAACGGTGTCGTTTAATAAACATAAAAACCACCGTAAACAGAACAATGAATGGGTCAAACAAAACCCGGTATACACAAGCACTACAAGAAACAATTACGGACAAGGACATGGCGGGGGGACAGAGGGTTAAATACACAACATGGAATTGATGGAATTGAAACCAGGTGTGAGGGAAGACAAGACAAAAACCAATGGAAAATGAAAGGTGGATCGGCGATGGCTAGAAGGCCGGTGACGTCGAACGCCGAACGCCACCCGAACCAGGAGAGGGACCGACTTCGGCGGAAGTCGTGACAATAACATGCATGTGTGCATTTATTGTTTGCGACGCCGGCGCACGCGATGCGGGCTGTGTGGTCAGCATGTTAGGGACGATCCCCCTTCCTGTATCACTAAGCCTAATGAAAGTTTACCAGTGACCAGTTATTCAGGTAGGAGCCTGAAGTCACAGACTGGCCAAACTCGTCTTTTCAAAAAATATTATTCAAAAGGCACTACTAATAAGTCATTTTTAGTTTAATTTTGTATTTAATTCTAACGTAAAACACAGCTTATATTGCAATGTATAGACTATAATGAATTAATACAACTAAATGTTGTTTAAATTCTGAGCGCTTTATGTCCCTAACCAGCCTATTGTGTAGCGCTCACAGATGCTTCACAAGGTATTTCTGTATAGTCTATAGCCTTGAAATAGTATAGCCTAAAACATAGCTGTTCCTTCTTACTCTCCTTGTCTGGATCCTGACCTATTTAGAGGGGTTATATGATGTTTAATATGACATGTAGCCTATTTAGAGGGGTTATATGATGTTTAATATGACATGTAGTCTATTTAGAGGGGTTATATGATGTTTAATATGACATGTAGTCTATTTAGAGGGGTTATATGATGTTTAATATGACATTTAGTCTATTTAGAGGGGTTATATGATGTTTAATATGACATGTAGTCTATTTAGAGGGGTTATATGATGTTTAATATGACATGTAGTCTATTTAGAGGGGTTATATGATGTTTAATATGACATGTAGTCTATTTAGAGGGGTTATATGATGTTTAATATGACATGTAGTCTATTTAGAGGGGTTATATGATGTTTAATATGACATGTAGTCTATTTAGAGGGGTTATATGCTGTTTAATATGACATGTAGTCTATTTAGAGGGGTTATATGATGTTTAATATAACATGTAGTCTATTTAGAGGGGTTATATGATGTTTAATATGACATTTAGTCTATTTAGAGGGGTTATATGATGTTTAATATGACATGTAGTCTATTTAGAGGGGTTATATGATGTTTAATATGACATGTAGTCTATTTAGAGGGGTTATATGATGTTTAATATGACATGTAGTCTATTTAGAGGGGTTATATGCTGTTTAATATAACATGTAGTCTATTTAGAGGGGTTATATGATGTTTAATATGACATGTAGTCTATTTAGAGGGGTTATATGCTGTTTAATATGACATGTAGTCTATTTAGAGGGGTTATATGCTGTTTAATATAACATGTAGTCTATTTAGAGGGGTTATATGCTGTTTAATATGACATGTAGTCTATTTAGAGGGGTTATATGATGTTTAATATGACATGTAGTCTATTTAGAGGGGTTATATGATGTTTAATATGACATGTAGTCTATTTAGAGGGGTTATATGATGTTTAATATGACATGTAGTCTATTTAGAGGGGTTATATGCTGTTTAATATGACATGTAGTCTATTTAGAGGGGTTATATGATGTTTAATATGACATGTAGTCTATTTAGAGGGGTTATATGATGTTTAATATGACATGTAGTCTATTTAGAGGGGTTATATGATGTTTAATATGACATGTAGTCTATTTAGAGGGGTTATATGATGTTTAATATGACATGTAGTCTATTTAGAGGGGTTATATGATGTTTAATATGACATGTAGTCTATTTAGAGGGGTTATATGATGTTTAATATGACATGTAGTCTATTTAGAGGGGTTATATGCTGTTTAATATGACATGTAGTCTATTTAGAGGGGTTATATGATGTTTAATATGACATGTAGTCTATTTAGAGGGGTTATATGCTGTTTAATATGACATGTAGTCTATTTAGAGGGGTTATATGCTGTTTAATATGACATGTAGTCTATTTAGAGGGGTTATATGATGTTTAATATGACATGTAGTCTATTTAGAGGGGTTATATGATGTTTAATATGACATGTAGTCTATTTAGAGGGGTTATATGATGTTTAATATGACATGTAGTCTATTTAGAGGGGTTATATGATGTTTAATATGACATGTAGTCTATTTAGAGGGGTTATATGCTGTTTAATATGACATGTAGTCTATTTAGAGGGGTTATATGCTGTTTAATATGACATGTAGTCTATTTAGAGGGGTTATATGCTGTTTAATATGACATTTAGTGTATTTAGAGGGGTTATATGCTGTTTAATATGACATTTAGTCTATTTAGAGGGGTTATATGATGTTTAATATGACATGTAGTCTATTTAGAGGGGTTATATGCTGTTTAATATGACATGTAGTCTATTTAGAGGGGTTATATGCTGTTTAATATGACATGTAGTCTATTTAGAGGGGTTATATGCTGTTTAATATGACATTTAGTGTATTTAGAGGGGTTATATGCTGTTTAATATGACATTTAGTCTATTTAGAGGGGTTATATGATGTTTAATATGACATGTAGTCTATTTAGAGGGGTTATATGATGTTTAATATGACATGTAGTCTATTTAGAGGGGTTATATGATGTTTAATATGACATGTAGTCTATTTAGAGGGGTTATATGCTGTTTAATATGACATGTAGTCTATTTAGAGGGGTTATATGATGTTTAATATAACATGTAGTCTATTTAGAGGGGTTATATGCTGTTTAATATGACATGTAGTCTATTTAGAGGGGTTATATGATGTTTAATATAACATGTAGTCTATTTAGAGGGGTTATATGATGTTTAATATGACATGTAGTCTATTTAGAGGGGTTATATGATGTTTAATATAACATGTAGTCTATTTAGAGGGGTTATATGATGTTTAATATGACATGTAGTCTATTTAGAGGGGTTATATGATGTTTAATATAACATGTAGTCTATTTAGAGGGGTTATATGATGTTTAATATGACATGTAGTCTATTTAGAGGGGTTATATGATGTTTAATATAACATGTAGTCTATTTAGAGGGGTTATATGATGTTTAATATGACATGTAGTCTATTTAGAGGGGTTATATGATGTTTAATATAACATGTAGTCTATTTAGAGGGGTTATATGATGTTTAATATGACATGTAGTCTATTTAGAGGGGTTATATGATGTTTAATATGACATGTAGTCTATTTAGAGGGGTTATATGATGTTTAATATGACATGTAGTCTATTTAGAGGGGTTATATGATGTTTAATATGACATGTAGTCTATTTAGAGGGGTTATATGATGTTTAATATGACATGTAGTCTATTTAGAGGGGTTATATGATGTTTAATATGACATGTAGTCTATTTAGAGGGGTTATATGATGTTTAATATAACATGTAGTCTATTTAGAGGGGTTATATGATGTTTAATATGACATGTAGTCTATTTAGAGGGGTTATATGATGTTTAATATGACATGTAGTCTATTTAGAGGGGTTATATGATGTTTAATATGACATGTAGTCTATTTAGAGGGGTTATATGATGTTTAATATGACATGTAGTCTATTTAGAGGGGTTTCATGATGTTTAATATGACATGTAGTCTATTTAGAGGGGTTATATGCTGTTTAATATGACATGTAGTCTATTTAGAGGGGTTATATGATGTTTAATATGACATGTAGTCTATTTAGAGGGGTTATATGCTGTTTAATATGACATTTAGTCTATTTAGAGGGGTTATATGCTGTTTAATATGACATGTAGTCTATTTAGAGGGGTTATATGATGTTTAATATGACATGTAGTCTATTTAGAGGGGTTATATGATGTTTAATATAACATGTAGTCTATTTAGAGGGGTTATATGATGTTTAATATGACATGTAGTCTATTTAGAGGGGTTATATGATGTTTAATATAACATGTAGTCTATTTAGAGGGGTTATATGCTGTTTAATATGACATTTAGTCTATTTAGAGGGGTTATATGCTGTTTAATATGACATGTAGTCTATTTAGAGGGGTTATATGCTGTTTAATATGACATTTAGTCTATTTAGAGGGGTTATATGATGTTTAATATGACATGTAGTCTATTTAGAGGGGTTATATGCTGTTTAATATGACATGTAGTCTATTTAGAGGGGTTATATGCTGTTTAATATGACATGTAGTCTATTTAGAGGGGTTATATGCTGTTTAATATGACATTTAGTGTATTTAGAGGGGTTATATGCTGTTTAATATGACATTTAGTCTATTTAGAGGGGTTATATGATGTTTAATATGACATGTAGTCTATTTAGAGGGGTTATATGATGTTTAATATGACATGTAGTCTATTTAGAGGGGTTATATGATGTTTAATATGACATGTAGTCTATTTAGAGGGGTTATATGATGTTTAATATGACATGTAGTCTATTTAGAGGGGTTATATGCTGTTTAATATGACATTTAGTCTATTTAGAGGGGTTATATGATGTTTAATATGACATGTAGTCTATTTAGAGGGGTTATATGATGTTTAATATGACATGTAGTCTATTTAGAGGGGTTATATGATGTTTAATATGACATGTAGTCTATTTAGAGGGGTTATATGATGTTTAATATGACATGTAGTCTATTTAGAGGGGTTATATGATGTTTAATATGACATTTAGTCTATTTAGAGGGGTTATATGATGTTTAATATGACATGTAGTCTATTTAGAGGGGTTATATGATGTTTAATATGACATGTAGTCTATTTAGAGGGGTTATATGATGTTTAATATGACATGTAGTCTATTTAGAGGGGTTATATGATGTTTAATATGACATGTAGTCTATTTAGAGGGGTTATATGATGTTTAATATGACATGTAGTCTATTTAGAGGGGTTATATGATGTTTAATATGACATGTAGTCTATTTAGAGGGGTTATATGATGTTTAATATGACATGTAGTCTATTTAGGGGGGTTATATGATGTTTAATATGACATGTAGTCTATTTAGAGGGGTTATATGATGTTTAATATGACATGTAGTCTATTTAGAGGGGTTATATGATGTTTAATATGACATGTAGTCTATTTAGAGGGGTTATATGATGTTTAATATGACATGTAGTCTATTTAGAGGGGTTATATGATGTTTAATATGACATGTAGTCTATTTAGAGGGGTTATATGATGTTTAATATGACATGTAGTCTATTTAGAGGGGTTATATGCTGTTTAATATGACATGTAGTCTATTTAGAGGGGTTATATGATGTTTAATATGACATGTAGTCTATTTAGAGGGGTTATATGCTGTTTAATATGACATGTAGTCTATTTAGAGGGGTTATATGATGTTTAATATGACATGTAGTCTATTTAGAGGGGTTATATGATGTTTAATATGACATTTAGTCTATTTAGAGGGGTTATATGATGTTTATTATGACATGTAGTCTATTTAGAGGGGTTATATGCTGTTTAATATGACATGTAGCCTATTTAGAGGGGTTATATGATGTTTAATATGACATGTAGCCTATTTAGAGGGGTTATATGATGTTTAATATGACATGTAGTCTATTTAGAGGGGTTATATGATGTTTAATATAACATGTAGTCTATTTAGAGGGGTTATATGATGTTTAATATGACATGTAGTCTATTTAGAGGGGTTATATGATGTTTAATATGACATTTAGTCTATTTAGAGGGGTTATATGATGTTTAATATGACATGTAGTCTATTTAGAGGGGTTATATGCTGTTTAATATGACATTTAGTCTATTTAGAGGGGTTATATGATGTTTAATATAACATGTAGTCTATTTAGAGGGGTTATATGCTGTTTAATATGACATGTAGTCTATTTAGAGGGGTTATATGCTGTTTAATATGACATGTAGTCTATTTAGAGGGGTTATATGATGTTTAATATGACATGTAGTCTATTTAGAGGGGTTATATGATGTTTAATATGACATGTAGTCTATTTAGAGGGGTTATATGCTGTTTAATATGACATGTAGTCTATTTAGAGGGGTTATATGCTGTTTATTATGACATGTAGTCTATTTAGAGGGGTTATATGATGTTTATTATGACATGTAGTCTATTTAGAGGGGTTATATGCTGTTTAATATGACATGTAGTCTATTTAGAGGGGTTATATGATGTTTATTATGACATGTAGTCTATTTAGAGGGGTTATATGCTGTTTAATATGACATGTAGTCTATTTAGAGGGGTTATATGATGTTTAATATGACATGTAGTCTATTTAGAGGGGTTATATGATGTTTAATATGACATGTAGTCTATTTAGAGGGGTTATATGATGTTTAATATGACATGTAGTCTATTTAGAGGGGTTATATGCTGTTTAATATGACATGTAGTCTATTTAGAGGGGTTATATGATGTTTAATATGACATGTAGTCTATTTAGAGGGGTTATATGATGTTTAATATGACATGTAGTCTATTTAGAGGGGTTATATGATGTTTAATATGACATGTAGTCTATTTAGAGGGGTTATATGATGTTTAATATGACATGTAGTCTATTTAGAGGGGTTATATGATGTTTAATATGACATGTAGTCTATTTAGAGGGGTTATATGATGTTTAATATGACATGTAGTCTATTTAGAGGGGTTATATGATGTTTAATATGACATGTAGTCTATTTAGAGGGGTTATATGATGTTTAATATGACATGTAGTCTATTTAGAGGGGTTATATGATGTTTAATATGACATGTAGTCTATTTAGAGGGGTTATATGATGTTTAATATGACATGTAGTCTATTTAGAGGGGTTATATGATGTTTAATATGACATGTAGTCTATTTAGAGGGGTTATATGATGTTTAATATAACATGTAGTCTATTTAGAGGGGTTATATGATGTTTAATATGACATGTAGTCTATTTAGAGGGGTTATATGATGTTTAATATGACATGTAGTCTATTTAGAGGGGTTATATGATGTTTAATATGACATGTAGTCTATTTAGAGGGGTTATATGCTGTTTAATATGACATGTAGTCTATTTAGAGGGGTTATATGATGTTTAATATGACATGTAGTCTATTTAGAGGGGTTATATGATGTTTAATATGACATGTAGTCTATTTAGAGGGGTTATATGATGTTTAATATGACATGTAGTCTATTTAGAGGGGTTATATGATGTTTAATATGACATGTAGTCTATTTAGAGGGGTTATATGCTGTTTAATATGACATGTAGTCTATTTAGAGGGGTTATATGATGTTTAATATGACATGTAGTCTATTTAGAGGGGTTATATGCTGTTTAATATGACATGTAGTCTATTTAGAGGGGTTATATGATGTTTAATATGACATGTAGTCTATTTAGAGGGGTTATATGATGTTTAATATGACATTTAGTCTATTTAGAGGGGTTATATGATGTTTATTATGACATGTAGTCTATTTAGAGGGGTTATATGCTGTTTAATATGACATGTAGCCTATTTAGAGGGGTTATATGATGTTTAATATGACATGTAGCCTATTTAGAGGGGTTATATGATGTTTAATATGACATGTAGTCTATTTAGAGGGGTTATATGATGTTTAATATGACATTTAGTCTATTTAGAGGGGTTATATGATGTTTATTATGACATGTAGTCTATTTAGAGGGGTTATATGATGTTTATTATGACATGTAGTCTATTTAGAGGGGTTATATGATGTTTAATATGACATGTAGCCTATTTAGAGGGGTTATATGATGTTTAATATGACATGTAGCCTATTTAGAGGGGTTATATGATGTTTAATATGACATGTAGCCTATTTAGAGGGGTTATATGATGTTTAATATGACATGTAGTCTATTTAGAGGGGTTATATGATGTTTAATATGACATTTAGTCTATTTAGAGGGGTTATATGATGTTTAATATGGCATGTAGTCTATTTAGAGGGGTTATATGATGTTTAATATGACATGTAGTCTATTTAGAGGGGTTATATGATGTTTAATATGACATGTAGTCTATTTAGAGGGGTTATATGATGTTTAATATGACATGTAGTCTATTTAGAGGGGTTATATGATGTTTAATATAACATGTAGTCTATTTAGAGGGGTTATATGATGTTTAATATGACATGTAGTCTATTTAGAGGGGTTATATGATGTTTAATATGACATTTAGTCTATTTAGAGGGGTTATATGATGTTTAATATGACATGTAGTCTATTTAGAGGGGTTATATGCTGTTTAATATGACATGTAGTCTATTTAGAGGGGTTATATGCTGTTTATTATGACATGTAGTCTATTTAGAGGGGTTATATGATGTTTATTATGACATGTAGTCTATTTAGAGGGGTTATATGCTGTTTAATATGACATGTAGTCTATTTAGAGGGGTTATATGCTGTTTATTATGACATGTAGTCTATTTAGAGGGGTTATATGATGTTTATTATGACATGTAGTCTATTTAGAGGGGTTATATGCTGTTTAATATGACATGTAGTCTATTTAGAGGGGTTATATGATGTTTATTATGACATGTAGTCTATTTAGAGGGGTTATATGCTGTTTAATATGACATGTAGTCTATTTAGAGGGGTTATATGATGTTTAATATGACATGTAGTCTATTTAGAGGGGTTATATGATGTTTAATATGACATGTAGTCTATTTAGAGGGGTTATATGATGTTTAATATGACATGTAGTCTATTTAGAGGGGTTATATGCTGTTTAATATGACATGTAGTCTATTTAGAGGGGTTATATGATGTTTAATATGACATGTAGTCTATTTAGAGGGGTTATATGATGTTTATTATGACATTTAGTCTATTTAGAGGGGTTATATGATGTTTAATATAACATGTAGTCTATTTAGAGGGGTTATATGATGTTTAATATGACATGTAGTCTATTTAGAGGGGTTATATGATGTTTAATATGACATGTAGTCTATTTAGAGGGGTTATATGATGTTTAATATGACATGTAGTCTATTTAGAGGGGTTATATGATGTTTAATATGACATGTAGTCTATTTAGAGGGGTTATATGATGTTTAATATGACATGTAGTCTATTTAGAGGGGTTATATGATGTTTAATATGACATGTAGTCTATTTAGAGGGGTTATATGATGTTTATTATGACATTTAGTCTATTTAGAGGGGTTATATGATGTTTAATATAACATGTAGTCTATTTAGAGGGGTTATATGATGTTTAATATGACATGTAGTCTATTTAGAGGGGTTATATGATGTTTAATATGACATGTAGTCTATTTAGAGGGGTTATATGATGTTTAATATGACATGTAGTCTATTTAGAGGGGTTATATGATGTTTAATATGACATGTAGTCTATTTAGAGGGGTTATATGATGTTTAATATGACATGTAGTCTATTTAGAGGGGTTATATGATGTTTAATATGACATGTAGTCTATTTAGAGGGGTTATATGATGTTTAATATGACATGTAGTCTATTTAGAGGGGTTATATGATGTTTAATATGACATGTAGTCTATTTAGAGGGGTTATATGATGTTTAATATGACATGTAGTCTATTTAGAGGGGTTATATGCTGTTTAATATGACATGTAGTCTATTTAGAGGGGTTATATGATGTTTAATATGACATGTAGTCTATTTAGAGGGGTTATATGCTGTTTAATATGACATTTAGTCTATTTAGAGGGGTTATATGCTGTTTAATATGACATGTAGTCTATTTAGAGGGGTTATATGATGTTTAATATGACATGTAGTCTATTTAGAGGGGTTATATGATGTTTAATATAACATGTAGTCTATTTAGAGGGGTTATATGATGTTTAATATGACATGTAGTCTATTTAGAGGGGTTATATGATGTTTAATATAACATGTAGTCTATTTAGAGGGGTTATATGCTGTTTAATATGACATTTAGTCTATTTAGAGGGGTTATATGCTGTTTAATATGACATGTAGTCTATTTAGAGGGGTTATATGCTGTTTAATATGACATTTAGTCTATTTAGAGGGGTTATATGATGTTTAATATGACATGTAGTCTATTTAGAGGGGTTATATGCTGTTTAATATGACATGTAGTCTATTTAGAGGGGTTATATGCTGTTTAATATGACATGTAGTCTATTTAGAGGGGTTATATGCTGTTTAATATGACATTTAGTGTATTTAGAGGGGTTATATGCTGTTTAATATGACATTTAGTCTATTTAGAGGGGTTATATGATGTTTAATATGACATGTAGTCTATTTAGAGGGGTTATATGATGTTTAATATGACATGTAGTCTATTTAGAGGGGTTATATGATGTTTAATATGACATGTAGTCTATTTAGAGGGGTTATATGATGTTTAATATGACATGTAGTCTATTTAGAGGGGTTATATGCTGTTTAATATGACATTTAGTCTATTTAGAGGGGTTATATGCTGTTTAATATGACATGTAGTCTATTTAGAGGGGTTATATGATGTTTAATATGACATGTAGTCTATTTAGAGGGGTTATATGATGTTTAATATGACATGTAGTCTATTTAGAGGGGTTATATGATGTTTAATATGACATGTAGTCTATTTAGAGGGGTTATATGATGTTTAATATGACATGTAGTCTATTTAGAGGGGTTATATGATGTTTAATATGACATGTAGTCTATTTAGAGGGGTTATATGATGTTTAATATGACATGTAGTCTATTTAGAGGGGTTATATGATGTTTAATATGACATGTAGTCTATTTAGAGGGGTTATATGATGTTTAATATGACATGTAGTCTATTTAGAGGGGTTATATGATGTTTAATATGACATGTAGTCTATTTAGAGGGGTTATATGATGTTTAATATGACATGTAGTCTATTTAGAGGGGTTATATGATGTTTAATATGACATGTAGTCTATTTAGAGGGGTTATATGATGTTTAATATGACATGTAGTCTATTTAGAGGGGTTATATGATGTTTAATATGACATGTAGTCTATTTAGAGGGGTTATATGATGTTTAATATGACATGTAGTCTATTTAGAGGGGTTATATGATGTTTAATATGACATGTAGTCTATTTAGAGGGGTTATATGATGTTTAATATGACATGTAGTCTATTTAGAGGGGTTATATGATGTTTAATATGACATGTAGTCTATTTAGAGGGGTTATATGATGTTTAATATGACATGTAGTCTATTTAGAGGGGTTATATGATGTTTAATATGACATGTAGTCTATTTAGAGGGGTTATATGATGTTTAATATGACATGTAGTCTATTTAGAGGGGTTATATGATGTTTAATATGACATGTAGTCTATTTAGAGGGGTTATATGATGTTTAATATAACATGTAGTCTATTTAGAGGGGTTATATGATGTTTAATATGACATGTAGTCTATTTAGAGGGGTTATATGATGTTTAATATGACATGTAGTCTATTTAGAGGGGTTATATGATGTTTAATATGACATGTAGTCTATTTAGAGGGGTTATATGCTGTTTAATATGACATGTAGTCTATTTAGAGGGGTTATATGATGTTTAATATGACATGTAGTCTATTTAGAGGGGTTATATGATGTTTAATATGACATGTAGTCTATTTAGAGGGGTTATATGATGTTTAATATGACATGTAGTCTATTTAGAGGGGTTATATGATGTTTAATATGACATGTAGTCTATTTAGAGGGGTTATATGATGTTTAATATGACATTTAGTCTATTTAGAGGGGTTATATGATGTTTATTATGACATGTAGTCTATTTAGAGGGGTTATATGCTGTTTAATATGACATGTAGCCTATTTAGAGGGGTTATATGATGTTTAATATGACATGTAGCCTATTTAGAGGGGTTATATGATGTTTAATATGACATGTAGTCTATTTAGAGGGGTTATATGATGTTTAATATGACATTTAGTCTATTTAGAGGGGTTATATGATGTTTATTATGACATGTAGTCTATTTAGAGGGGTTATATGATGTTTAATATGACATGTAGTCTATTTAGAGGGGTTATATGATGTTTAATATAACATGTAGTCTATTTAGAGGGGTTATATGATGTTTAATATGACATGTAGTCTATTTAGAGGGGTTATATGATGTTTAATATGACATTTAGTCTATTTAGAGGGGTTATATGATGTTTAATATGACATGTAGTCTATTTAGAGGGGTTATATGCTGTTTAATATGACATTTAGTCTATTTAGAGGGGTTATATGATGTTTAATATAACATGTAGTCTATTTAGAGGGGTTATATGCTGTTTAATATGACATGTAGTCTATTTAGAGGGGTTATATGCTGTTTAATATGACATGTAGTCTATTTAGAGGGGTTATATGATGTTTAATATGACATGTAGTCTATTTAGAGGGGTTATATGATGTTTAATATGACATGTAGTCTATTTAGAGGGGTTATATGCTGTTTAATATGACATGTAGTCTATTTAGAGGGGTTATATGCTGTTTATTATGACATGTAGTCTATTTAGAGGGGTTATATGATGTTTATTATGACATGTAGTCTATTTAGAGGGGTTATATGCTGTTTAATATGACATGTAGTCTATTTAGAGGGGTTATATGATGTTTATTATGACATGTAGTCTATTTAGAGGGGTTATATGCTGTTTAATATGACATGTAGTCTATTTAGAGGGGTTATATGATGTTTAATATGACATGTAGTCTATTTAGAGGGGTTATATGATGTTTATTATGACATTTAGTCTATTTAGAGGGGTTATATGATGTTTAATATAACATGTAGTCTATTTAGAGGGGTTATATGATGTTTAATATGACATGTAGTCTATTTAGAGGGGTTATATGATGTTTAATATGACATGTAGTCTATTTAGAGGGGTTATATGATGTTTAATATGACATGTAGTCTATTTAGAGGGGTTATATGATGTTTAATATGACATGTAGTCTATTTAGAGGGGTTATATGATGTTTAATATAACATGTAGTCTATTTAGAGGGGTTATATGATGTTTAATATGACATGTAGTCTATTTAGAGGGGTTATATGATGTTTAATATAACATGTAGTCTATTTAGAGGGGTTATATGATGTTTAATATGACATGTAGTCTATTTAGAGGGGTTATATGATGTTTAATATGACATGTAGTCTATTTAGAGGGGTTATATGATGTTTAATATGACATGTAGTCTATTTAGAGGGGTTATATGATGTTTAATATGACATGTAGTCTATTTAGAGGGGTTATATGATGTTTAATATGACATGTAGTCTATTTAGAGGGGTTATATGATGTTTAATATGACATGTAGTCTATTTAGAGGGGTTATATGATGTTTAATATGACATGTAGTCTATTTAGAGGGGTTATATGATGTTTAATATGACATGTAGTCTATTTAGAGGGGTTATATGATGTTTAATATGACATGTAGTCTATTTAGAGGGGTTATATGATGTTTAATATGACATGTAGTCTATTTAGAGGGGTTATATGATGTTTAATATAACATGTAGTCTATTTAGAGGGGTTATATGATGTTTAATATGACATGTAGTCTATTTAGAGGGGTTATATGATGTTTAATATGACATGTAGTCTATTTAGAGGGGTTATATGCTGTTTAATATGACATGTAGTCTATTTAGAGGGGTTATATGATGTTTAATATGACATGTAGTCTATTTAGAGGGGTTATATGATGTTTAATATGACATGTAGTCTATTTAGAGGGGTTATATGATGTTTAATATGACATGTAGTCTATTTAGAGGGGTTATATGATGTTTAATATGACATTTAGTCTATTTAGAGGGGTTATATGATGTTTATTATGACATGTAGTCTATTTAGAGGGGTTATATGCTGTTTAATATGACATGTAGCCTATTTAGAGGGGTTATATGATGTTTAATATGACATGTAGTCTATTTAGAGGGGTTATATGATGTTTAATATGACATGTAGTCTATTTAGAGGGGTTATATGATGTTTAATATGACATGTAGTCTATTTAGAGGGGTTATATGATGTTTAATATGACATGTAGTCTATTTAGAGGGGTTATATGATGTTTAATATGACATGTAGTCTATTTAGAGGGGTTATATGATGTTTAATATGACATGTAGTCTATTTAGAGGGGTTATATGATGTTTAATATGACATGTAGTCTATTTAGAGGGGTTATATGATGTTTAATATGACATGTAGTCTATTTAGAGGGGTTATATGATGTTTAATATAACATGTAGTCTATTTAGAGGGGTTATATGATGTTTAATATGACATGTAGTCTATTTAGAGGGGTTATATGATGTTTAATATGACATGTAGTCTATTTAGAGGGGTTATATGATGTTTAATATGACATGTAGTCTATTTAGAGGGGTTATATGCTGTTTAATATGACATGTAGTCTATTTAGAGGGGTTATATGATGTTTAATATGACATGTAGTCTATTTAGAGGGGTTATATGATGTTTAATATGACATGTAGTCTATTTAGAGGGGTTATATGATGTTTAATATGACATGTAGTCTATTTAGAGGGGTTATATGATGTTTAATATGACATGTAGTCTATTTAGAGGGGTTATATGATGTTTATTATGACATGTAGTCTATTTAGAGGGGTTATATGCTGTTTAATATGACATGTAGCCTATTTAGAGGGGTTATATGATGTTTAATATGACATGTAGCCTATTTAGAGGGGTTATATGATGTTTAATATGACATGTAGTCTATTTAGAGGGGTTATATGATGTTTAATATGACATGTAGCCTATTTAGAGGGGTTATATGATGTTTAATATGACATGTAGTCTATTTAGAGGGGTTATATGATGTTTAATATGACATGTAGTCTATTTAGAGGGGTTATATGATGTTTAATATAACATGTAGTCTATTTAGAGGGGTTATATGATGTTTAATATGACATGTAGTCTATTTAGAGGGGTTATATGATGTTTAATATGACATTTAGTCTATTTAGAGGGGTTATATGATGTTTAATATGACATGTAGTCTATTTAGAGGGGTTATATGCTGTTTAATATGACATTTAGTCTATTTAGAGGGGTTATATGATGTTTAATATAACATGTAGTCTATTTAGAGGGGTTATATGCTGTTTAATATGACATGTAGTCTATTTAGAGGGGTTATATGCTGTTTAATATGACATGTAGTCTATTTAGAGGGGTTATATGATGTTTAATATGACATGTAGTCTATTTAGAGGGGTTATATGATGTTTAATATGACATGTAGTCTATTTAGAGGGGTTATATGCTGTTTAATATGACATGTAGTCTATTTAGAGGGGTTATATGCTGTTTATTATGACATGTAGTCTATTTAGAGGGGTTATATGATGTTTATTATGACATGTAGTCTATTTAGAGGGGTTATATGCTGTTTAATATGACATGTAGTCTATTTAGAGGGGTTATATGATGTTTAATATAACATGTAGTCTATTTAGAGGGGTTATATGATGTTTATTATGACATGTAGTCTATTTAGAGGGGTTATATGCTGTTTAATATGACATGTAGTCTATTTAGAGGGGTTATATGCTGTTTAATATGACATGTAGTCTATTTAGAGGGGTTATATGATGTTTAATATGACATTTAGTGTATTTAGAGGGGTTATATGATGTTTAATATGACATTTAGTCTATTTAGAGGGGTTATATGATGTTTAATATGACATGTAGTCTATTTAGAGGGGTTATATGATGTTTAATATGACATGTAGTCTATTTAGAGGGGTTATATGATGTTTAATATGACATGTAGTCTATTTAGAGGGGTTATATGATGTTTAATATGACATGTAGTCTATTTAGAGGGGTTATATGCTGTTTAATATGACATGTAGTCTATTTAGAGGGGTTATATGATGTTTAATATGACATGTAGTCTATTTAGAGGGGTTATATGATGTTTAATATGACATGTAGTCTATTTAGAGGGGTTATATGCTGTTTAATATGACATGTAGTCTATTTAGAGGGGTTATATGATGTTTAATATGACATGTAGTCTATTTAGAGGGGTTATATGATGTTTAATATGACATGTAGTCTATTTAGAGGGGTTATATGCTGTTTAATATGACATGTAGTCTATTTAGAGGGGTTATATGATGTTTAATATGACATGTAGTCTATTTAGAGGGGTTATATGATGTTTAATATGACATGTAGTCTATTTAGAGGGGTTATATGCTGTTTAATATGACATTTAGTCTATTTAGAGGGGTTATATGATGTTTAATATGACATGTAATCTATTTAGAGGGGTTATATGATGTTTAATATGACATGTAGTCTATTTAGAGGGGTTATATGCTGTTTAATATGACATGTAGTCTATTTAGAGGGGTTATATGATGTTTAATATGACATTTAGTGTATTTAGAGGGGTTATATGATGTTTAATATGACATTTAGTCTATTTAGAGGGGTTATATGATGTTTAATATGACATGTAGTCTATTTAGAGGGGTTATATGCTGTTTAATATGACATTTAGTCTATTTAGAGGGGTTATATGCTGTTTAATATGACATTTAGTGTATTTAGAGGGGTTATATGATGTTTAATATGACATGTAGCCTATTTAGAGGGGTTATATGATGTTTAATATGACATGTAGTCTATTTAGAGGGGTTATATGATGTTTAATATGACATGTAGTCTATTTAGAGGGGTTATATGATGTTTAATATGACATGTAGTCTATTTAGAGGGGTTATATGATGTTTAATATAACATGTAGTCTATTTAGAGGGGTTATATGATGTTTAATATAACATGTAGTCTATTTAGAGGGGTTATATGATGTTTAATATGACATGTAGTCTATTTAGAGGGGTTATATGATGTTTAATATGACATGTAGTCTATTTAGAGGGGTTATATGCTGTTTAATATGACATGTAGTCTATTTAGAGGGGTTATATGATGTTTAATATAACATGTAGTCTATTTAGAGGGGTTATATGATGTTTAATATAACATGTAGTCTATTTAGAGGGGTTATATGCTGTTTAATATGACATGTAGTCTATTTAGAGGGGTTATATGATGTTTAATATGACATGTAGTCTATTTAGAGGGGTTATATGATGTTTAATATGACATTTAGTCTATTTAGAGGGGTTATATGATGTTTATTATGACATTTAGTCTATTTAGAGGGGTTATATGATGTTTAATATGACATGTAGTCTATTTAGAGGGGTTATATGATGTTTAATATAACATGTAGTCTATTTAGAGGGGTTATATGATGTTTAATATGACATGTAGTCTATTTAGAGGGGTTATATGCTGTTTAATATGACATGTAGTCTATTTAGAGGGGTTATATGATGTTTAATATGACATGTAGTCTATTTAGAGGGGTTATATGATGTTTAATATGACATGTAGTCTATTTAGAGGGGTTATATGCTGTTTAATATGACATGTAGTCTATTTAGAGGGGTTATATGATGTTTAATATGACATGTAGTCTATTTAGAGGGGTTATATGATGTTTAATATGACATGTAGTCTATTTAGAGGGGTTATATGCTGTTTAATATGACATTTAGTCTATTTAGAGGGGTTATATGATGTTTAATATGACATGTAATCTATTTAGAGGGGTTATATGATGTTTAATATGACATGTAGTCTATTTAGAGGGGTTATATGCTGTTTAATATGACATGTAGTCTATTTAGAGGGGTTATATGATGTTTAATATGACATGTAGTCTATTTAGAGGGGTTATATGATGTTTAATATAACATGTAGTCTATTTAGAGGGGTTATATGATGTTTAATATGACATGTAGTCTATTTAGAGGGGTTATATGATGTTTAATATGACATGTAGTCTATTTAGAGGGGTTATATGCTGTTTAATATGACATGTAGTCTATTTAGAGGGGTTATATGATGTTTAATATGACATGTAGTCTATTTAGAGGGGTTATATGCTGTTTAATATGACATGTAGTCTATTTAGAGGGGTTATATGATGTTTAATATGACATGTAGTCTATTTAGAGGGGTTATATGATGTTTAATATGACATGTAGTCTATTTAGAGGGGTTATATGATGTTTAATATGACATGTAGTCTATTTAGAGGGGTTATATGATGTTTAATATGACATGTAGTCTATTTAGAGGGGTTATATGATGTTTAATATGACATGTAGTCTATTTAGAGGGGTTATATGATGTTTAATATGACATGTAGTCTATTTAGAGGGGTTATATGATGTTTAATATGACATGTAGTCTATTTAGAGGGGTTATATGCTGTTTAATATGACATGTAGTCTATTTAGAGGGGTTATATGCTGTTTAATATGACATGTAGTCTATTTAGAGGGGTTATATGATGTTTAATATGACATGTAGTCTATTTAGAGGGGTTATATGATGTTTAATATGACATGTAGTCTATTTAGAGGGGTTATATGCTGTTTAATATGACATGTAGTCTATTTAGAGGGGTTATATGATGTTTAATATGACATGTAGTCTATTTAGAGGGGTTATATGATGTTTAATATGACATGTAGTCTATTTAGAGGGGTTATATGCTGTTTAATATGACATGTAGTCTATTTAGAGGGGTTATATGATGTTTAATATGACATGTAGTCTATTTAGAGGGGTTATATGATGTTTAATATGACATGTAGTGTATTTAGAGGGGTTATATGATGTTTAATATGACATGTAGTCTATTTAGAGGGGTTATATGATGTTTAATATGACATGTAGTCTATTTAGAGGGGTTATATGATGTTTAATATGACATGTAGTGTATTTAGAGGGGTTATATGATGTTTAATATGACATTGTAGTCTATTTAGAGGGGTTATATGATGTTTAATATGACATGTAGTCTATTTAGAGGGGTTATATGATGTTTAATATGACATGTAGTCTATTTAGAGGGGTTATATGATGTTTAATATGACATGTAGTCTATTTAGAGGGGTTATATGATGTTTAATATGACATGTAGTCTATTTAGGGGGGTTATATGATGTTTAATATGACATGTAGTCTATTTAGAGGGGTTATATGATGTTTAATATGACATGTAGTCTATTTAGAGGGGTTATATGATGTTTAATATGACATGTAGTCTATTTAGAGGGGTTATATGATGTTTAATATGACATGTAGTCTATTTAGGGGGGTTA
>NC_092100.1:4370782-4431461 GCF_045679555.1 Salvelinus alpinus | reverse complement strand
GTTATATGATGTTTAATATGACATGTAGTCTATTTAGAGGGGTTATATGATGTTTAATATGACATTTAGTCTATTTTAAATGATGTGCGCTTCTCACATTCACCGGTTCATGTTTATGGTTTGGTTTCAAAACTTCAAAACCGAATGGTAGGTCCAGGTAGTCACAAAAATAGATAGGTGTTAGTTAAATTGTGATTTTAATGAATGGAGCACATTTTGAGTTTTTTTTTTCTTCCTGTGAGCTCGGGACTGTTTTTAAGGGAGCAGTTGGGAAGCACTGCTCCATAAGAGATGAGCTGGATTTACAACCGTTCAACTCCACTGATGAGCTGCATTTCCAACCGTTCAACTCCACTGATGAGCTGGATTTACCTCTCATCTCCACTGATGAGCTGGATTTCCAACCGTTCATCTCCACTGATGAGCTGGATTTCCAACCGTTCAACTCCACTGATGAGCTGGATTTACCTCTCAACTCCACTGATGAGCTGGATTTACCTCTCAACTCCACTGATGAGCTGGATTTCCAACCGTTCATCTCCACTGATGAGCTGGATTTACCTCTCATCTCCACTGATGAGCTGCATTTCCAACCGTTCATCTCCACTGATGAGCTGGATTTACCTCTCATCTCCACTGATGAGCTGGATTTCCAACTGTTCATCTCCACTGATGAGCTGGATTTCCAACCTCTCATCTCCACTGATGAGCTGGATTTACCTCTAAACTCCACTGATGAGCTGGATTTACCTCTCAACTCCACTGATGAGCTGGATTTACCTCTCATCTCCACTGATGAGCTGGATTTCCAACTGTTCATCTCCACTGATGAGCTGAATTTCCAACCTCTCATCTCCACTGATGAGCTGGATTTACCTCTCAACTCCACTGATGAGCTGGATTTACCTCTCAACTCCACTGATGAGCTGGATTTCCAACCGTTCATCTCCACTGATGAGCTGGATTTACCCTTCAACTCCACTGATGAGCTGGATGTCCAACCGTTCAACTCCACTGATGAGCTGGATTTACCTCTCAACTCCACTGATGAGCTGGATTTCCAACCGTTCAACTCCACTGATGAGCTGGATTTACCTCTCAACTCCACTGATGAGCTGGATGTCCAACCGTTCAACTCCACTGATGAGCTGGATTTACCCTTCAACTCCACTGATGAGCTGGATTTCCAACCGTTCAACTCCACTGATGAGCTGGATTTACCTCTCAACTCCACTGATGAGCTGGATTTCCAACCGTTCATCTCCACTGATGAGCTGGATTTCCAACCGTTCAACTCCACCGATGAGCTGGATTTACAACCGTTCAACTCCACCGATGAGCTGGATTTCCAACCGTTCAACTCCACTCACATGCTCTGGCACAAATACACTCGATTCAATTAAACATCAAGCCTTTAGTTGAATCATAGTGCCAGGGCAAAAACAAAAATGTTAACCCCCTTTGTTTTGGCACGGGCGGCAGGTAGCCTAGTGGTTAAAGCGTTAGACTAGTAAAAGAAAGGTTGGAAGATCGAATCCCCGAGCTGACAAGGTAAAAATCTGTTTTTCTGTCTCTGAACAAGGAAGTTAATCTACTGTTCCTAGGCCTTCATTGAAAATAAGAATTTGTTCTTAACTGACTTGCCTAGTTAAATAAAAACAGGATTAAATGTTAACCCCCTTTGGGGCCCCAGGAACAGGATTAAAATGTTAATCCCCTTTGTGTCCATAGGAACAGGATTAAAATGTTAATCCCCTTTGGGTCCACAGGAACAGGATTAAAATGTTAATCCCCTTTGGGTCCCTGGGAACAGGATTAAAATGTTAATCCCCTTTGTGTCCATAGGAACAGGTTTGAAATGTTAATCCCCTTTGGGTCCCTGGGAACAGGATTAAAATGTTAATCCCCTTTGGGTCCATAGGAACAGGATTAAAATGTTAGACCCCTTTGTGTCCAGAGGAACAGGATTAAAATGTTAACCCCCTTTGGGGCCCCAGGAACAGGATTAAAATGTTAATCCCCTTTGGGTCCAGAGGAACAGGATTAAAATGTTAATCCCCTTTGGGTCCCTGGGAACCGGATTAAAATGTTAATCCCCTTTGGGTCCACAGGAACAGGATTAAAATGTTAACCCCCTTTGGGGCCAGAGGAACAGGATTAAAATGTTAACCCCCTTTGGGTCCAGAGGAACAGGATTAAAATGTTAATCCCCTTTGGGTCCAGAGGAACAGGATTAAAATGTTAATCCCCTTTGGGTCCCTGGGAACCGGATTAAAATGTTAATCCCCTTTGGGTCCACAGGAACAGGATTAAAACGTTAACCCCCTTTGGGGCCAGAGGAACAGGATTAAAATGTTAACCCCCTTTGGGGCCAGAGGAACAGGATTAAAATGTTAACCCCCTTTGGGTCCACAGGAACAGGATTAAAATGTTAATCCCCTTTGGGTCCCTGGGAACCGGATTAAAATGTTAATCCCCTTTGGGTCCACAGGAACAGGATTAAAATGTTAACCCCCTTTGGGTCCCTGGGAACCGGATTAAAATGTTAATCCCCTTTGGGTCCACAGGAACAGGATTAAAATGTTAACCCCCTTTGGGGCCAGAGGAACAGGATTGGGAAACACAGCTCTAGAGTCTCTTCCTAGTCATAAAATATTCATGGGATACTAAAATAACTAGTTTAAAAAAAATATATGAACATAACACACTCATTAATAATTTATCATTTAAAATATATAACCACAGAAGACTGTGATATAAATATATCTCAGAAATGCGGTGTCAATCAATCAATCAATCAATCAATCAAATGTATTGATAAAGCCCTTCTTACATCAGCTAATATCTCAAAGTGCTGTACAGAAACCCAGCCTAAAACCCCAAACAGCAAGCAATGCAGGTGTAGAAGCACGGCGGCTAGGAAAAACTCCCTAGAAAGGACAAAACCTAGGAAGAAACCTATAGAGGAACCAGGCTATGAGGGGTGGCCAGTCCTCTTCTGGCTGTGCCGGGTGGAGATTATAACAGAACATGGCCAAGATGTTCAAACGTTCAGAAATGACCAGCAGGGTCAGATAATAATAATCACAGTGGTTGTCGAGGGTGCAAACAGGTCAGCACCTCAGGAGTAAATGGTCAGATGGCTTTTCAAAGCCGAGCATTCAAAATGTGTTTTGCTCAGGGTACAAAATACACTCAAAGTGAACTGCAATACCACTTGGTTATCGTACAACGTCTTTATCTTTTGGAGCACAATCTATTGTCATACTTTCTTGTCTACCAGATTCCTCCAAACAGAGAAGAGAATACAGAGTGGTTTCTAAGATCCCATATAGTCTTTTAGATTTGGAATCTATTCACGTTTTATTCACGTTAAATTTTGTTGGAATTTGCAATTACTAATATGATCCAAATGCAGATACACTGCTAATACTTTAACAAAGGCTGTATCCCAGATGGTACCCTGTTCTCTAGTGCACTACTTTTGACCAGAGCCCCTACAGGGAATAGGGTGCCATCTAGGACACAGCCTCTTGACCAGGGCCCATAGGGAATAGGGTGCCATCTAGGACACAGCCTCTTGACCAGGGCCCATAGGGAATAGGGTGCCATCTAGAACACAGCCTCTTGACCAGGGCCCATAGGGAATAGGGTGCCATCTAGGACACAGCCTCTTGACCAGGGCCCATAGGGAATAGGGTGCGATCTAGGACACAGCCTCTTGACCAGGGCCCATAGGGAATAGGGTGTCATCTAGGACACAGGCAAAGTAACTGTGAGTCAGTTCCAAGGAACACTGTGAGGTCATCAGACATTACAGGAGATGAGCCCATGTCAATAGTAGAGCACTAAATAGGGAATTGGTTGCTATTTCCAACAAAACAAATGGCTAGTACTTTTCCACTCGTTGTGGACGACTTCTCTGGAGCAACAGACTGGAAAGTAAATAAAGGTACCTTGTCAAAGCAGGTTTGAGCTGCAGATGTTTGGTGCTGTTGATGTTAGGTGTTGATGATGTTTGGTGCTGTTGATGTTTGGAGCTGATATTTGGTGTAGATGTTTGGTGCTGTTGATGTTTGGTGCTGATGTTTGGTGTAGATGTTTGGTGCTGATGATGTTTGGTGCTGATATTTGGTGTAAATGTTAGGTGCTGATGTTTGGTGCTGATATTTGGTGTAGATGTTTGGTGCTGATGTTTGGTGTAGATGTTTGGTGTAGATGTTTGGTGCTGATATTTGGTGTAGATGTTTGGTGCTGATATTTGGTGCTGATATTTGGTGCTGATGTTTGGTGTAGATATTTGGTGTAGATGTTAGGTGGTGATATTTGGTGTAGATGTTAGGTGCTGATGTTTGGTGCTGATGTTTGGTGCTGATATTTGGTGTAGATGTTTGGTGTAGATGTTAGGTGCTGATATTTGGTGTAGATGTTTGGTGTAGATGTTTGGTGCTGATATTTGGTGTAGATGTTTGGTGTAGATGTTTGGTGCTGATATTTGGTGTAGATGTTTGGTGCTGATATTTGGTGCTGATGTTTGGTGTAGATGTTAGGTGCTGATATTTGGTGTAGATGTTAGGTGCTGATATTTGGTGTAGATGTTAGGTGTTGATGTTTGGTGCTGTTGATGTTTGGTGCTGATATTTGGTGCTGTTGATGTTTGGTGCTGATATTTGGTGTAGATGTTTGGTGTTGATGTTAGGTGCTGTTGATGTTTGGTGCTGATATTTGGTGTTGATGTTTGGTGCTGATGTTTGGTGCTGATGATGTTTGGTGCTGATATTTGGTGTAAATGTTAGGTGCTGATGTTTGGTGCTGATATTTGGTGTAGATGTTTGGTGCTGATGTTTGGTGTAGATGTTTGGTGTAGATATTTGGTGTTGATGTTAGGTGCTGTTGATGTTTGGTGCTGATATTTGGTGTTGATGTTTGGTGCTGATGTTTGGTGCTGATGATGTTTGGTGCTGATATTTGGTGTAAATGTTAGGTGCTGATGTTAGGTGCTGATGTTAGGTGTAGATGTTAGGTGCTGATGTTTGGTGTAGATGTTTGGTGCTGATGTTTGGTGCTGATATTTGGTGTAGATGTTTGGTGCTGATATTTGGTGTTGATATTTGGTGTAGATGTTAGGTGCTGATGTTTGGTGCTGATGATATTTGGTGCTGATGATGTTTGGTGTTGATATTTGGTGTAGATGTTAGGTGCTGCTGTCCTTATATAGTATATTTATGTGAAACAAACAGCTCCCCTTTAGATGAGATATGTAGCATATTGTAAAATATATTACTATCGTATATTGATCATGTTTAGATCACAGTAGATGAGACCAACAGAGATAATATATTCGCTGTGTTTTAAGTTACATAACTAACCAATATTTTATTTGTGGTGTGGAGCAGAGCAGAACAGGACTCAACATGCCTCTACGGTGTCCAGACAGACCAAACTACTAACTCATTAAAAAAGGATTGTTCACCAAAATTTATTTTTTGGAGGATAATTTACACGTGTTTGATGCTGATTGGTTTACTTGCCGGAAAAACAACGAGAGTCATGGAACCTACCCTGTCCGCATGTCTCTAAACCACAATGCCTAATTCAGCTCCGCTTCTGTCTGATGTTGTATAGTCATGTCATTTCGGTGCGCTACCCCTTTAAGACATAAAACGTTTTAAGGCTTACATGTTTTTTAATAAGTAAAATCTGGCACATCAAACATATTTTAATATCTGAAAAGTGGAAAGCTCCATCAGTACCAGCTGCCACCAAAATGTCTGTGTAGCAGAGCGGCAACATCCGTCCATTAAGGCCAGTTGTTGGTACAATCCACAGCAACACAGGAGCAGGGGTTTTGGCCAGCAGGATGAAAGCAATCCTACCAAACCTCCACATCCCCCAAAATAAATCAAAACCCCCTCTAATAATGATTTTTTTTAAATATATATGGATGTTTTCCAACTCTGACCAATTCTACTGACTCGAGGCCTTTTTTTATTTTTAAATAACACATCAATTTGCATGGGATTTATGGAGGGGGTCGGATTTAAACCAATGAACATTTTTGGGGGAGGGATTCCAAAATAATTATGAAAATATATATTATATTATAAATACTAAATTCAACTATTAGCATAAGTCTCCCCAAAAAACATAGAATTGTATTTTATATGAAAATTATTTAATACATTTTGGATTCTATTTCAGATTTCTAAGAACACAAAAAGACAAAATAAAATATTTTGACAATACGTGTGACTCATTCAATAAAATATGTCTTTATCTAAGAGTTCAAAACATGATATCTCGGCATCACAAACGGGCACAGAATATGAAGCAGATGCAGCCTGCCTGCAGCAAACTCTTGTGGTTGAACTTAACCTTTACTCAGCCTACGTACAAGCTACTCCCTCCGGTCCCTGAGTCACTCTGTCACTGTTGAAACCGTTATCACCCACACCTCAAGTCAAAGGAATTATTTTCTGTGTTGACTCGTGACTACGCTAAAAGATATGACTTTCATGGTGATTTCTGCCTGAGCGATCGGACCTCGCAGGGATGCACCCCACATGAAACTCTATTCCTTATAGGGCATGACCAGGGCCCATAGGGAATAGGGCGCTGTTTAGGACAAGCCCACAGATTGGTTATTTTGACCAGGGCCCATAGGGAATAGGGCGCTGTTTAGGACAAGCCCACAGATTGGTTATTTTGACCCACAGATTGGTTATTTTGACCCACAGATTGGTTATTTTGACCAGGGCCCATAGGGAATAGGGCGCTGTTTAGGGCAAGCCCACAGATTGGTTATTTTGACCAGGGCCCATAGGGAATAGGGCGCTGTTTAGGGCAAGCCCACAGATTGGTTATTTTGACCAGGGCCCATAGGGAATAGGGCGCTGTTTAAGACAAGCCCACAGATTGGTTATTTTGACCAGGGCCCATAGGGAATAGGGCGCTGTTTAGGACAAGCCCACAGATTGGTTATTTACCACAACTACTACTACTACTACAACTACTACTACTACTATACTACTACTACTGCTACTACTACTACTGATACTGATACTACTGATACTGATACTACTACTACTACTACTACTACTACTACTACTACTACTACTACTACTACAACTACTACTAGTACTACAACTACTACGACTACTATTACTACTACTACTACTACTACTACTACTACTACTACTACTACTACTACTACTGATACTGATACTACTACTACTACTACTGATACTACTACTACTACTACTACTACTACTACTACTACTACTACTGATACCACTACTACTACTACTACTACTACTACTACTGATACTACTGCTACTATTACTACTACTACTGATACTACTACTACTACTACTACTACTACTGATACTACTACTACTACTACTACTGATACTACTACTACTACTACTACTACTACTACTACTACTGCTAATACTAGTACTCATATTGCTACTACCACGTCTACTGCTACTACTACTACAACTACTGCTACTACTAGTACTACTATTGCTGCTACTACATCTACTGCTACTACAACTACTGCTACTACTAGTACTGCTATTGCTGGTACTACGTCTACTGCTACTACTACTGCTACTACTACTACTACTACTACTACTGCTACTGCTACTACTACTACTACTACTACTACTACTAATATTACTGCTACTACAACTGCTACTACTACTACTACTAATACTACTGCTACTACTACTGCTATTGCTACTGCTACTACTACTACTACGAATGCTACTACGAATGCTACTACTACTACTACTACCGCTGATGCTACTACTACTGCTACTACTACTACTGCTACTGCTACTGCTACTACTACTGCTACTACTGCTTCTACTACCTCTACTACTACTACTACTACTACTACTACTACTACTACTACCGCTAGTACTGCTACTGCTCTATACTGTCATGTAAGTTCGCAGTGTAATGCTGAATAACCAGAGTTTGCCTCAACCCCCTTCCAATGAGAATACACAATGAAACCAGGGCTAAATGAACTAAATCAACACAACAAGTGGACACATTTAATAAAGAGCTCAGCTAAGCTTGAAGAACAAGTGTGTTGGAGCACGAGAGAGAGAGCTATGGGTACCATCTGTACAATAGCGTTTAGTTGACCCCTACAGTGGCATACAGTAGATATAATGGCGCCGGAGGGGGGTGGCTGACGTTTTATGGGCTCCTAACCAACTGTCCTATTTAGTTTGTTTTTTGATTTTTTTGTAACTCATTTTGTACATAGTGTTACTGCTACTGTCTCTTATGACCAAAAATAGCTTCTGGACATCAGAACTGGGATTAATCACCTTGAACTGGACAAAGATTTTTTTATTTAAAGTGTCCGACACGCGAAGGATATACTGCTTTCCGGAGAGACAAGGCCCAAATCCCTGTCATTCGTGTGAAGAAAAGACGGAAATACAGAGGGCGGAGGTCTGGGTGCCTTGTGAGAATTCGTCGTTGAGTGAGCAAACCACCACTACCCTCGGTATTATTGACCAACGTGCAATGACTGGAAAACAAACTGGACGATCTACGATTAAGACTATCCAACGGGACATTAAAAACTGTAATATCTTATGTTTCACTGACACTTGGCTGAACGACGACACGGATAATATAGAGCTGGCTGGCTTCTCCATGTATCGGCAGGACAGAGCAGCTACGTCTGGTAAGAAGAGAGACGGGGGTGTGTGTCTATTTGTCAATAACAGCTGGTGCGTAATGTCTAATATTAAAGACGTCTCAAGGTATTGCTCGCCTGAGGTAGAGTACCTCATGATAAGCTGTAGACCACACTATCTACCAAGAGAGTTCTCATCTCTATAATTCTATTTACCACCACAGACCGATGCCGGCACTAAGACCGCAGTCAGCGAGCTGTATAAGGCCATAAGCAAACAGGAAAATGCTCATCCAGAAGCGGCGCTCTTAGTGGCCGGTCACTATTCCTCTGATCATATCGTTATGTCACTGTCTATTCCTCTGATCATATCATTATGTCACTATTCCTCTGATCATATCTTTATGTCACTATTCCTCTGATCATATCGTTATGTCACTATTCCTCTGATCATATCGTTATGTCACTATTCCTCTGATCATATCGTTATGTCACTATTCCTCTGATCATATCTTTATGTCACTATTCCTCTGATCATATCGTTATGTCACTATTCCTCTGATCATATCATTATGTCACTGTCTGTTCCTCTGATCATATCATTATGTCACTATTCCTCTGATCATATCTTTATGTCACTATTCCTCTGATCATATCGTTATGTCACTATTCCTCTGATCATATCGTTATGTCACTATTCCTCTGATCATATCTTTATGTCACTATTCCTCTGATCATATCGTTATGTCACTATTCCTCTGATCATATCATTATGTCACTGTCTGTTCCTCTGATCATATCATTATGTCACTATTCCTCTGATCATATCTTTATGTCACTATTCCTCTGATCATATCGTTATGTCACTATTCCTCTGATCATATCATTATGTCACTATTCCTCTGATCATATCGTTATGTCACTATTCCTCTGATCATATCATTATGTCACTGTCTGTTCCTCTGATCATATCGTTATGTCACTGTCTGTTCCTCTGATCATATCGTTATGTCACTATTCCTATGATCATATCGTTATGTCACTGTCTGTTCCTCTGATCATATCGTTATGTCACTGTCTGTTCCTCTGATCATATCGTTATGCCACTGTCTATTCCTCTGATCATATCGTTATGTCACTATTCCTCTGATCATATCGTTATGCCACTGTCTATTCCTCTGATCATATCGTTATGTCACTATTCCTCTGATCATATCGTTATGTCACTGTCTATTCCTCTGATCATATCGTTATGTCACTATTCCTCTGATCATATCGTTATGCCACTGTCTATTCCTCTGATCATATCGTTATGTCACTATTCCTCTGATCATATCGTTATGTCACTGTCTATTCCTCTGATCATATCGTTATGTCACTATTCCTCTGATCATATCGTTATGTCACTATTCCTCTGATCATATCTTTATGTCACTTTTCCTCTGATCATATCTTTATGTCACTTTCACTCTACACTAATTATTCCTCTGATGTAAAAAAACAACAACAAAAAACAGGTCACACACACAAGCACAACAATTTCACTAAAGTGTATTTTAGAGTCGAATAAAGTTCAAGTTATTATTTATGTGAGATCAAATAGTTTAGTCAAGAATGAATACCCTAAAGGTAAAGTTCTGATATGTATTTTAAAAGAGGAAGAATAAGGTTTGATATGAAATATGAGTTGTATGAAAGATCATGGTTGCATTTGAATGAACCTTGATTCATAAAATTTACATTTTTCGTTTAACTTTATACAAAATTATTTTTTGTACCAGGATAAGGTGTCTGCAGCACTTTGTCCAAATGTTTTTGTGTCTGTACTGAAAGACTTACCTGTTGTGAGACAGACAAACATACTAGGAAGAGTCTCAAATATTAATATGTAATAAAAAATAAAAATAAATGTTAACCTTTATTTAACAGGCAAGTCAGTTAAGAACCAAAGTCTTATTTACAATGATGTCCTACCCCGGCCAAACCCGGACAGCGCTGGGCCAAACCCGGACGACGCTGGGCCAAACCCGGACGACGCTGGGCCAATTGTGCGCCTCCCTATGGGACTCCCAATCACAGCCGGTTGTGATACAGCCTGGATTCAAACCAGGGTGTCTGTAGTGACACGTCTAGCACTGAGATGCAGTACCGCTGCACCACTCGGGAGCTGAATACTGAATAGCTTGAATACTGTGCCCTCAATTCAATGTCCACATTAAAATGAAGTGCACATTATTTTGCTTTTAGAGAACAACATACAATATTGATTTTATTTCCTCACCAGATCTATGCACTTAAACACAGAAGATAAAGTTAAAAGATGCTTGGGTTTAATTTATGTGAATTACTATGTACCAGAATGTGATACGTTCCGAATATTTTATATAAAGAAAAAAAATAATCAGTTTACAGTAGGAATTACCCTTCAGAGAGTAAAACAGTTGTATTTGAACAGATGTATTGAATATCCCGCTGATATTTGTGCTCCCCTCCTACAGTGTCTCTACTAATTATCATCTTTAGTAGAAATGAATGTGATTAGGCTGAGTGACACACTGATGGACATTTGTGCTTTCTTTAAACACAAACCATTAAGATCTGTGGTTCAGGTGCATTCATTGTATAACACATTACTCAAAAGACCAAACTGAAAAAAAAAAAGAAAAAAAAATTCTTGAATAAGAAAATTACATTGCTTGTTTGTATGCACAGATTTAAATAAAATAAAAAAACAGGAAAATGCAGAAGGTGTGAAATGAAGAGATCATTTCTATTTACACTTATTTGGACTAGAGCCAAGTTGTTTCATTAACAACACTGCAGATTGGCTCTCTCAAAGACTGGCTGATCTATAAGGGATCATCTTCCTTATTCTCACAGGGCTGAAACACAACATGGACTGTTATAATAACACACACATGCACACAATATACACACACACACACACACAGAAGCACACAGAAGCACACTATAAACCTCTAACGTATTTAGAACCATATCAAATCATGTATATTTTTTTCTGTAACCTTTTGCTAAATGTAAATGAATGTCATCTCTCTATTGGATAGTGATCCATAATGGCTACACGTGTTGCGTGAGTTTCTTTGATAACAAACAACTATGTGTTGTTTTGTTTCTCATCTACACAATAAGTGGACATCTCTCACTGAAATAAAATGTCTTTATTTGAACAAGAAAGAATATGGATTAAATATGTCCTCAATCAGATCCTAAGTAAATCATTAAGATGTCAACAGAGAGGAGATGTTATACCAAACGACTAGAGAAAGGCTTCTCACCTTGCTTCTGCTGGAAGGAGTGAGGCATGCTGGGAACTGAGATGAGGCGTCAATCAGAAGAGAAGGTGTCTATTGCAGCGGAACCCTGACTTCAGAACCTTGGGCTGGCCGAGTTCTGGAACTTGAAGAAGGTCTGAGTTCAAATGTCAACAGAGAGACAGGACACGACCGGACAGGACACGACCGGACAGGACCGGACCGGACAGTACTGCTAGTCTCTCAGCCACAGAGCTCAGTTAGCTGTTGTGCTGAGGAGGAGAAGATATCCTGGGTTCAGCGAGAGGCAAAGCGGGATGATGCTGTGAAAGCGCAACGGCAAAAGGCTTGGATCATGCAGAAACTAAACGGGATGTAAGATTGGGGCTCAAACCTTGCTGAGTGGCATCTAGGGCTTGGAGGACACAGCTGTCTGTCCTCGGTGGCAGAAGGATGGGCTTCGTGTCTCGGTCGTCTGGCTGGCGGTCGTCTGTCTGGCGGTCGTCTGGCTGGCGAGGCTGAGCGGAGTTAGTGACTGATCTGGAGAAACCTTGGGAAGCTTTCCCTGACAGGGATGGTAGTGCTTCTACTGTAGAAAGGCGGCGCAGCAGATAGGTTGAAGTGAGTCGAGTTGACTGAGAGCGACGCACGTTAGAGAAACGCTCCACAGGGCATCGATGGCGCTCTCAGCTGACGGGCTGCCTGCACTCTAGCGTTCATTGATTGTAGCGCTTGGTCGGGCGGGCGGTCGACGCTCTCTCGGTCGCTCCACTTCCCACGAATGCTAAAACCACAGGGCCAGCTCCATTTTACAGAAAAAAAAGATTAAACAGCCTATGCAATAATCCCACTTTTCTCTCTCTCTCTCTCTCTCTCTCTCTCTCTCTCTCTCTCTCTCTCTCTCTCTCTCTCTCTCTCTCTCTCTCTCTCTCTCTCTCTCTCTCTCTCTCTCTCTCTCTCTCTCTCTCCCTCTCTATCTCTCTCTCTCTCTCTCTCTCTCTTTAGCTCTCTTCTCTCTCTCTCTTCTCTCTTCTCTCTATCTCTCTCTCTCTCGTTAGAATGAGTAGGAATCTGAAATCCCATTAAGTCACAGGAAGCCTAAACCTTGGACTAGCATGTCCTGTAATATGGAGCAGCTCTCTCTTGGACCCCCAGGCCATCTGCCAGATTACACTCTTTCATTTCATATACAGCAACAACACATTGTTTATCAACACGGCTTTTATACAACCAACATGGCAGTGTCCTAGAGCATTAATCTAGCTAAGCTGATCTCAATCCTGGAACTGGATATTGCTCTTTATAACTTGTCTGTCGGGGGGGGGGGGGGGGGGGTCATTACATCACTACAGCCTGGTACTATCACTACATGGGGCAGGGCAGAGGACAGGCAGGCAGCACAGGACAGGGCAGAGGACAGGCAAGCAGCACAGGGCAGAGGCCAGGCAGGCAGCACAGGGCAGAGGACAGGCAGGCAGCACAGGGCAGGGCAGGGCAGAGGTCAGGCAGGCAGCACAGGGCAGGGCAGAGGACAGGCAAGCAGCACAGGACAGGGCAGAGGACAGGCAAGCAGCACAGGACAGGCCAGAGGACAGGCAGGCAGCACAGGAAAGGGCAGAGGTCAGGCAGGCAGCACAGGGCAGGGCAGAGGACAGGCAGGCAGCACAGGACAGGGCAGGGCAGAGGTCAGGCAGGCAGCACAGGGCAGGGCAGAGGACAGGCAAGCAGCACAGGGCAGGGCAGAGGACAGGCAAGCAGCACAGGACAGGGCAGAGGACAGGCAAGCAGCACAGGACAGGGCAGAGGACAGGCAGGCAGCACAGGAAAGGGCAGAGGTCAGGCAGGCAGCACAGGGCAGGGCAGAGGACAGGCAGGCAGCACAGGACAGGGCAGAGGACAGGGCAGCCGACTGACAGTTTGAGATGAAATTGGTCAGTAAGTCAAGAAAACACAAGCAGTATTAATGTGACTTTTACATCACATTTTCTGACATTAACATTTGAGTACATCAACATAGGTCGTTTCTGTCTTTGTAGTTTACAGTACAGATCTTACAGAACACCCATCCGATCCGCTGGATAGAGCGCTTTCACCAGAAACGATCAACAAAAATATTGTAGTTTCCTCAAATGAATCCTCTTCTCTGTTGAAGTTTAAAAGCTGTCCGTTATATTCTGAATGCATCTGTGTTTCAAAGCATGATGATCTTGGGGGAAAAAAAAGCTTGATGGCTCAGAAATATTACAAAATGAATGTGAGCTTAGGGAAATAAGTTGTGTTTGGCCTTGTGGCTTTGTGGGGTCAGATGGGTCCTAATATGTCAAGTGAAAGGCTTTGATCCTTTTTTGTTTGTTGATGGGTGTCAACATAACACATGTCAACTCTTTGATTTGTCATCCTAATCCCCAGAGCTGCAGTTCCACGTCCCGGCATGTTAGTTGATGTTTTTAGTGTAGTGTTTTACATTGACTTTGACTTACATTGACTTTACGTTGACTTTACATTGACTTTACGTTGACTTTACGTTGACTTTACGTTGACTTTACGTTGACTTTACGTTGACTTTACGTTGACTTTACGTTGACTTTACATTGACTTTACGTTGACTTTACGTTGACTTTACGTTGACTTTACATTGACTTTACATTGACTTTACATTGACTTTACGTTGACTTTACGTTGACTTTACGTTGACTTTACGTTGATTTTACATTGACTTTACGTTGACTTTACGTTGAATTTTCGTTTGGTCTTCCACAAATTATTTCATGGGATTTTTTTTTCTTCAGCTAGTGGACAACAAAATCAAGAAACTAGGCCGTTTTAAGAGTATAATTTTGTATAACATTGACCAGATAAAACATAAAGGGAAAAACACACCTTTACTGCATGATAAACTATTTTATTTACACAGAAGATCACGGCAGAGATGTGTCAGTCCTGGACGTGCCTCAGGGCAGTGAAATGTCTGTATTATCAGCAGCCACAATAGTGCATTATCATGGGACCGCTGGCTAACGTAAATGACCGTTGAGCTGAGCTTTAGTGAGATTCCTATCAGTCGGGGATAATGTTCTGATCAAGGAGCAGCAGATTAAACCTCTCAACCACTTGACACACTAATGAAAATATCACAACAGGTCAAAGGTCACTTACTTTAGGAGGTGGTGCAATGCATGTTGAGTAATGCATTATCTATACAATATCCATATATTATAAAATGATTCGTTTAGATCCTGGACACTAATTGGTTGTTAAGTATTATTTATTCATGATTAATCCACATATGATTCATGATTATCCATACATTATCCATATATTATCCATATCTTGTCCATACATTATCCATATATTAGCCATGCAATATCCATATATTACCCATACATTGTCAATATATTATCCATACATTATCCATACATTATCCATATATTATTCATACATTATCCATATATTATCAATAAATTATCCATACATTATCCTTATCTTGTTCATACAATATCCATACATTATCAATATATTATCCATACATTGTCCATACATTATCCATATATTAGCCATACAATATCCATATACTATCCATATATCCACACCCCATTATTTCTATCTCTACTTTGCACATTGTTCCACTGCAAATCTACCATTCCAGTGTTTTACTTGCTATATTGTATTTACTTCGCCACCATGGCCTATTTTTTTGCCTTTACCTCCCTTATCTCACCTCATTTGCTCACATTGTATATAGACTTATTTTTCTACCGTATCATTGACTGTATGTTTGTTTTATCCCATGTGTAACTCTGTGTTGTTGTATGTGTCGAACTGCTTTGCTTTATCTTGGCCAGGTCGCAGTTGTAAATGAGCACGTGTTCTCAACTAGCCTACCTGGTTAAATAAAGGTGAAATAAAATAAATAAATAAGTAAATAAAAATATATATACATTATCCATATACTATCCATATATTATCCATATATTATCCATATACTATCCATATATTATCCATATATTATCCATATATTATCCATATACTATCCATATACTATCCATATATTATCCATATACTATCCATATATTATCCATATACTATCCATATACTATCCATATACTATCCATATATTATCCATATACTATCCATATATTATCCATATATTATCCATATATTATCCATATACCATACTGTACATTATATATTATCCATATATTATCCATATACTATCCATATACTATCCATATATTATCCATATACTATCCATATATTATCCATATACTATCCATATACTATCCATATACTATCCATATATTATCCATATATTATCCATATATTATCCATATACTATCCATATACTATCCATATATTATCCATATACTATCCATATATTATCCATATACTATCCATATATTATCCATATATTATCCATATACTATCCATATATTATCCATATATTATCCATATATTATCCATATACTATCCATATACTATCCATATATTACCAATATACTATCCATATATTATCCATATACTATCCATATATTATCCATATACTATCCATATATTATCCATATACTATCCATATATTATCCATATATTATCCATATACTATCCATATATTATCCATATACCATACTGTACATTATATATTATCCATATATTATCCATATACTATCCATATACTATCCATATATTATCCATATACTATCCATATATTATCCATATACTATCCATATACTATCCATATACTATCCATATATTATCCATATATTATCCATATATTATCCATATACTATCCATATACTATCCATATATTATCCATATACTATCCATATATTATCCATATATTATCCATATATTATCCATATACTATCCATATATTATCCATATACTATCCATATATTATCCATATACTATCCATATATTATCCATATACTATCCATATATTATCCATATACTATCCATATATTATCCATATATTATCCATATATTATCCATATACTATCCATATACTATCCATATATTATCCATATACTATCCATATATTATCCATATATTATCCATATATTATCCATATACTATCCATATATTATCCATATACTATCCATATATTATCCATATACTATCCATATATTATCCATATACTATCCATATATTATCCATATACTATCCATATATTATCCATATATTATCCATATACTATCCATATACTATCCATATATTATCCATATACTATCCATATATTATCCATATACTATCCATATACTATCCATATACTATCCATATATTATCCATATACTATCCATATATTATCCATATACTATCCATATATTATCCATATACCATACTGTACATTATATATTATCCATACATTATCCATATATTATCCATATACCATACTGTACTTTATATATTATCCATACATTATCCATATATTATCCATATGTGATCCATATATTATCCATATATTATCCAAATATTATCCATATACCATACTGTACTTTATATATTATCCATACATTATCCATATATTATCCATATACTATCCATATACTATCCATATATTATCCATACATTATCCATATATTATCCATATATGATCCATATGTGATCCATATATTATCCATATATGATCCATATACTATCCATATACTATCCATATATTATCCATACATTATCCATATATTATCCATATATGATCCATATGTGATCCATATATTATCCATATATTAACCATATATGATCCATATATTATCATATACCATACTGTACATTATATATTATCCATATTATCATTATTATTATTATTATACCTTTATTTCAACAAGGAACACAGACTGAGACCAAGGTCTCTTTTACAGCTGGGCCCTGCGTATACATGTTCACACATACAGTTTAGGTACAATGATTAAGAAATTACACAAGACAAACAAAACGATCACAGATAGCACAAAACAATACAGCATCAGATTGTTAGATTTACACACGGGTTATTCCCCGAACAGCACAAGAACTTGCATTACCCGAAACAGTTACAAGCAAGACACAAATAAAAATCCTCCAATAAATATTTAAAATGGGCAACAGGGGGACAAGAGCCTCAAGTTTAAGTTTAGTCTGCAGGCTATTCCATAGGCGAGGAGCGTAAACAGGAAAAGGCAGCCATACACAACTCTGTGGAAATCACATGGGCCTCAAGTGTAATCCATGTTGAGACCTGGTTTTAGGAATTATAATTGTAATATTGATGAGTGATGATAAATAAGAAGGTAGTTTATTCAGAAGTGCTTTATAGACAAACACGAGAGCATGTTGTTCTCGTCTCACGGATAGCGAAGTCCAACCCCACAGTCAAGGGATAGGGGTGGAGAAATGCAACCACTCACAGACAGTCATGGCCACAGACCGACCAGCCACTGGACCAAAAATAAAAAGTTTACAATGCTTTAAAATAAAAAAATATATAATTATTATTTTATGTAGGCGTGAACAAAATTAAAAAATAAAAATAACTGGGAAAAACAAGCTCACACTTTAGTCTCTGCCCGGGCAAGATGAACAAGGCATCCGCAGGTCACAATCAATAAGCACATCAACCTTAATGTATTAACATATATTATCCACATACCATACCTTTTTTGTTTAAAAAAATCTTAAATTACATCTCAATTTGAGCAAATTCTGAATTTGCGATCAATTGTGTTTAATCACAACAAATCCTACGATTAATTTGACCGTTCTTTCTACAGACACTTCTGTCTTTAATGTACATTGAGTACTCATTTTCTAGGCATTTTATCTCAAAACTTTCTAGGCCTTTTCTCAGGTACTTTTTGGAGAGACAAAACCATTGCGGATGATCAGTGGTTGAAAAAAGTACCCAATTGTCATACTTGAGTAAAAGTAAAGATACCTTAATATAAAATGACTCAAGTAAAAGTGAAAGACACCCAGTAAAATACTACTTGAGTAAAAGTCTAAAAGTATTTGGTTTTAAATATACTTAAATATCAAAAGTAAAAGTATAAATCATTTCAAATTCCTTATATTAAGCAAACCAGAGGCACGATTTTCTTTTTTAATTTATTTACGGATAGCCAGGGGCACGCTCCAACACTCAGACCTCATTTACAAATTAAGCATTTGTGTTTAGTGAGTCCTCCAGATCAGAAGCAGTAGGGATGACCAGGGATGTTCTCTGTTTAGTGAGTCCTCCAGATCAGAGGCAGTAGGGATGACCAGGGATGTTCTCTGTTTAGTGAGTCCTCCAGATCAGAGGCAGTAGGGATGACCAGGGATGTTCTCTGTTTAGTGAGTCCTCCAGATCAGAGGCAGTGGGGATGACCAGGGATGTTCTCTGTTTAGTGAGTCCTCCAGATCAGAGGCAGTAGGGATGACCAGGGATGTTCTCTGTTTAGTGAGTCCTCCAGATCAGAGGCAGTAGGGATGACCAGGGATGTTCTCTGTTTAGTGAGTCCTCCAGATCAGAGGCAGTAGGGATGACCAGGGATGTTCTCTGTTTAGTGAGTCCTCCAGATCAGAGGCAGTAGAGATGACCAGGGATGTTCTCTGTTTAGTGAGTCCTCCAGATCAGAGGCAGTAGGGATGACCAGGGATGTTCTCTGTTTAGTGAGTCCTCCATATCAGAGGCAGTAGGGATGACCAGGGATGTTCTCTTGATAAGTGTGTGAATTGGACCATTTTCCTGGCCTGCCAAGCATTAAAAATGTAACAAGTACTTTTGGGTGTCAGGGAAAATGTATTCAGTAAAAAGTACATTATTTTCTTTACTAATGTAGTAAAGTAAAAGTTGTCAAAAATATAAATAGTAAAGTACAGATACCCCCCCAAAAAAAACTTAAGTAGTACTTTAAAGTATTTTTACTTAAGTACTTTACACCACTGTGGATTATGATTCTGTACTTCAACAGTCTACCAGTCAGAGACAGGATTGTTCTTCAACAGTCTACTGGTCAGAGACAGGATTGTTCTTCAACAGTCTACTGGTCAGAGACAGGATTGTTCTTCAACAGTCTATTGGTCAGAGACAGGATTGTTCTTCAACAGCCTATTGGTCAGAGACAGGATTGTTCTTCAACAGTCTACTGGTCAGAGACAGGATTGTTCTTCAACAGCCTATTGGTCAGAGACAGGATTGTTCTTCAACAGTCTACTGGTCAGAGACAGGATTGTTCTTCAACAGTCTACTGGTCAGAGACAGGATTGTTCTTCAACAGTCTACTGGTCAGAGACAGGATTGTTCTTCAACAGTCTACTGGTCAGAGACAGGATTGTTCTTCAACAGTCTACTGGTCAGAGACAGGATTGTTCTTCAACAGCCTATTGGTCAGAGACAGGATTGTTCTTCAACAGTCTACTGGTCAGAGACAGGATTGTTCTTCAACAGTCTACTGGTCAGAGACAGGATTGTTCTTCAACAGTCTACTGGTCAGAGACAGGATTGTTCTTCAACAGTCTACTGGTCAGAGACAGGATTGTTCTTCAACAGTCTACTGGTCAGAGACAGGATTGTTCTTCAACAGTCTACTGGTCAGAGACAGGATTGTTCTTCAACAGCCTATTGGTCAGAGACAGGATTGTTCTTCAACAGTCTACTGGTCAGAGACAGGATTGTTCTTCAACAGTCTACTGGTCAGAGACAGGATTGTTCTTCAACAGTCTACTGGTCAGAGACAGGATTGTTCTTCAACAGCCTACTGGTCAGAGACAGAGTTATGTAGTAGGGAGAGTTTTGTCCATAGTAGTCCCCTTGTCACGCCCTGACTGTAGATTGCTTTGTATGTTTCTATTTTTAGTTTGGTCAGGGTGTGATGTGGGTGGGTATTCTATGTTGTAGGTCTAGGTTTTCTATTTCTATGTGTTTGGCCTGGTATGGTTCCCAATCAGAGGCAGCTGTCTATCGTTGTCTCTGATTGAGAGCCATACTTAGGTAGCCTGTTTTCCCACTATGTGTTTGTGGGTGGTTATTTTCTGGTTAGTGTTTGTTGCACCTGTCAGAACTGTTCGTTGGTCGTCTTGTTGTTTTTGTTCGTGTATTCATCTTGATTAAAAGTAATTATGGATACATACCACGCTGCACTTTGGTCCTCCTCTCCTTCTCCCGACGACAGTCGTTACACCCCTAGAAGCATTCCGAGTCTACATCCCAATTGGCACCCTTATCCCGTGTAGGATCTTAATTTGACCAGTTTATCACAGCAGGAAAATATTCCTGCAGCATCAGGAAATGGGACTTATGTGGATTATAATTAATGGGGGTTGATGCATTTTTTCATACGGTAAATCAAGTGGAAATTACAAACTAAGACGCCTTTTTAAACCTGGAATACACCAGAAGTTTGCGTTTCCTTCTGTGCATGACATTTCCTGCAACAGCAGGGGGATCAAATTAAGAGCTAACATCTGTAGTGCACTACTTTGCACCAGAGTGGGCCCTGGTCAAAAGTAGTGCACTTTATAGGGAAAAGGGTGTAATTTGGGATGCAGTCAGTCTATGATCTAGACATAATATCTGATTGCTCTGCTTGGTGCAGTAGGCCTGCTTTCCTGGAGCATTGAGGCTTTTTTGTGTGTCGAGAACGATAACCTTTTCCAACCGTCTGTAATTATCACGTCAGTTTACGATAATAATTTCTTTACCTGCTATCACAGAGATCTGTAATCTAGCTGTGAACTAATGCATGGCTGAGTTCCCAATGGCACCCTACTCCCGATATGGTACACTAGTGTTGACCAAACCCCATGGGCTCTAGGTGCACTATGCAGGGAATAGGGTGCCATTTGGGAAACAGCCATGTTTGGTGTCGGCTGTGAGTTCCCTGACATCCGCAGCGGCTGCTATCAGCACTGTTAAAGGTCAGGGGAGCCTAATCTCACGCTTTGCGTTGGCTTGCATTCATAGAGGAAGGGGAGGAAAAGGCCTTCTGTGAGACAGAGAGAGAGGATGATGACTGAGCATGACAGCTCTGCCTCTGTCAGGGAATGTAGGATCTAGGATTTTGAAAAGCTAAACACAAGCACACTACACTACAGAGTGCAGAGTGCTGCAGACAACACTGGCAAGGAACTGTCTTGGAACACTGGCATGGAATGGATTGGAACACTGGCATGGAATGGATTGGAACACTGGCATGGAATGGAATGGAACACTGGCATGGAATGGAATGGAACACTGGCATGGAATGGAATGGAACACTGGCATGGAATGGAATGGAACACTGGCATGGAATGGAATGGAACACTGGCATGGAATAGAACACTGGCATGGAATGGAATGGACCACTAGCATGGAATGGAATGGAACACTAGCATGGAATGGAATGGAACACTAGCATGGAATGGAATGGAACACTGGCATGGAATGGAATGGAACACTGGCATGGAATGGAATGGACCACTAGCATGGAATGGAATGGAACACTAGCATGGAATGGAATGGAACACTAGCATGGAATGGAATGGAACACTGGCATGGAATGGAATGGAACACTGGCATGGAATAGAATACTGGCATGGAATGGAATGGACCACTAGCATGGAATGGAATGGACCACTAGCATGGAATGGAATGGAACACTAGCATGGAATGGAATGGAACACTGGCATGGAATGGAACACTGGCATGGAATGGAATGGAACACTGGCATGGAATAGAACACTGGCATGGAATGGAATGGAACACTGGCATGGAATGGAATGGAACACTGGCATGGAATGGAATGGACCACTAGCATGGAATGGAATGGAACACTGGCATGGAATGGAAGGGAACACTGGCATGGATTGGAACACTGGCATTGAATGGAATGGAACACTGGCATGGAATGGAACACTGGCATGGAATGGAACACTGGCATGGAATGGAATGGAACACTGGCATGGAATGGAACACTGGAATGGAATGGAACACTGGCATGGAATGGAACACTGGCATGGAATGGAATGGAACACTGGCATGGAATGGATTGGAACACTGGCATGGAATGGAATGGAAAACTGGCATGGAATGGAATGGAACACTGGCATGGAATAGAACACTGGCATGGAATGGAATGGACCACTAGCATGGAATGGAATGGAACACTGGCATGGAATGGAATGGAACACTGGCATGGAATGGAATGGAACACTGGCATGGAATGGAATGGAACACTGGCATGGAATAGAACACTGGCATGGAATGGAATGGACCACTAGCATGGAATGGAATGGAACACTGGCATGGAATGGAATGGAACACTGGCATGGATTGGAACACTGGCATTGAATGTAATGGAACACTGGCATGGAATGGAACACTGGCATGGAATGGAATGGAACACTGGCATGGAATGGAACACTGGCATGAAATGGAATGGAACACTGGCATGGAATGGAATGGAACACTGGCATGGAATGGAACACTGGCATGGAATGGAACACTGGCATGGAATGGAATGGAACACTGGCATGGAATGGAACACTGGCATGGAATGGAATGGGACACTGGCATGGAATGGAATGGAACACTGGCATGGAATGGAATGGAACACTGGCATGGAATAAAATTTAACACTGGAATGGAATGCAAATCCCTGGCTGTTGCTATAATACTCTAGTAGTGAATGGTGGCCTAAACACAGGGTGATCCTACTGAACTAACCACAGGATGATCCTACTGAACTAAACACAGGATGATCCTACTGAACTAACCACAGGATGATCCTACTGAACTAACCACAGGATGATCCTACTGAACTAACCACAGGGTGATCCTACTGAACTAAACACAGGATGATCCTACTGAACTAAACACAGGATAATCCTACTGAACTAAACACAGGATGATCCTACTGAACTAACCACAGGATGATCCTACTGAACTAACCACAGGATGATCCTACTGAACTAAACACAGGATGATCCTACTGAACTAACCACAGGATGATCCTACTGAACTAAACACAGGATGATCCTACTGAACTAAACACAGGATGATCCTACTGAACTAACCACAGGATGAACCTACTGAACTAACCAGCAGGATGATCCTACTGAACTAACCACAGGATGATCCTATTGAACTAAACACACGATGATCCTACTGAACTAAACACAGAGTGATCCTACTGAACTAAACACAGGATGATCCTACTGAACTAACCACAGAGTGATCCTACTGAACTAAACACAGAGTGATCCTATTGAACGTAACACACGATGATCCTACTGAACTAAACACAGAGTGATCCTACTGAACGTAACACAGGATGATCCTACTGAACTAAACACAGAGTGATCCTACTGAACTAAACACAGAGTGATCCTACTGAACTAACCACAGGATGATCCTATTGAACTAAACACACGATGATCCTACTGAACTAACCACAGGATGATCCTATTGAACTAAACACAGGATGATCCTACTGAACTAAACACAGAGTGATCCTACTGAACTAACCACAGGATGATCCTACTGAACTAAACACAGAGTGATCCTACTGAACTAACCACAGAGTGATCCTACTGAACTAAACACAGAGTGATCCTACTGAACTAAACACAGAGTGATCCTACTGAACTAACCACAGAGTGATCCTACTGAACTAAACACAGAGTGATCCTACTGAACTAACCACAGGATGATCCTATTGAACTAAACACACGATGATCCTACTGAACTAACCACAGGATGATCCTATTGAACTAAACACAGGATGATCCTACTGAACTAACCACAGGATGATCCTACTGAACTAAACACAGAGTGATCCTACTGAACTAACCACAGGATGATCCTACTGAACTAAACACAGAGTGATCCTACTGAACTAACCACAGAGTGATCCTACTGAACTAAACACAGAGTGATCCTACTGAACTAAACACAGAGTGATCCTACTGAACTAAACACAGAGTGATCCTACTGAACTAACCACAGAGTGATCCTACTGAACTAACCACAGAGTGATCCTACTGAACTAACCACAGAGTGATCCTACTGAACTAACCACAGAGTGATCCTACTGAACTAACCACAGAGTGATCCTACTGAACTAACCACAGAGTGATCCTACTGAACTAACCACAGAGTGATCCTACTGAACTAACCACAGAGTGATCCTACTGAACTAACCACAGAGTGATCCTACTGAACTAACCACAGAGTGATCCTACTGAACTAAACACAGAGTGATCCTACTGAACTAAACACAGAGTGATCCTACTGAACTAAACACAGAGTGATCCTACTGAACTAAACACAGAGTGATCCTACTGAACTAACCACAGAGTGATCCTACTGAACTAAACACAGAGTGATCCTACTGAACTAAACACAGAGTGATCCTACTGAACTAAACACAGAGTGATCCTACTGAACTAACCACAGAGTGATCCTACTGAACTAACCACAGAGTGATCCTACTGAACTAACCACAGAGTGATCCTACTGAACTAACCACAGAGTGATCCTACTGAACTAACCACAGAGTGATCCTACTGAACTAACCACAGAGTGATCCTACTGAACTAACCACAGAGTGATCCTACTGAACTAACCACAGAGTGATCCTACTGAACTAACCACAGAGTGATCCTACTGAACTAACCACAGAGTGATCCTACTGAACTAAACACAGAGTGATCCTACTGAACTAAACACAGAGTGATCCTACTGAACTAACCACAGAGTGATCCTACTGAACTAAACACAGAGTGATCCTACTGAACTAAACACAGAGTGATCCTACTGAACTAACCACAGGATGATCCTACTGAACTAAACACAGGATGATCCTACTGAACTAAACACAGAGTGATCCTACTGAACGTAACACAGAGTGATCCTACTGAACGTAACACAGGATGATCCTACTGAACTAAACACAGAGTGATCCTACTGAACGTAACACAGAGTGATCCTACTGAACGTAACACAGGATGATCCTACTGAACTAAACACAGAGTGATCCTACTGAACTAAACACAGAGTGATCCTACTGAACTAAACACAGAGTGATCCTACTGAACTAAACACACGATGATCCTACTGAACTAAACACAGAGTGATCCTACTGAACTAAACACACGATGATCCTACTGAACTAAACACACGATGATCCTACTGAACTAAACACAGAGTGATCCTACTGAACTAACCACAGGATGATCCTACTGAACTAAACACACGATGATCCTACTGAACTAAACACAGAGTGATCCTACTGAACTAAACACAGAGTGATCCTACTGAACTAAACACAGAGTGATCCTACTGAACGTAACACAGGATGATCCTACTGAACTAACCACAGGATGATCCTATTGAACTAACCACAGGATGATCCTACTGAACTAAACACAGAGTGATCCTACTGAACTAAACACAGAGTGATCCTACTGAACTAAACACACGATGATCCTACTGAACTAAACACAGAGTGATCCTACTGAACTAAACACAGAGTGATCCTACTGAACTAAACACAGAGTGATCCTACTGAACTAAACACAGGATGATCCTACTGAACTAAACACAGAGTGATCCTACTGAACTAAACACAGAGTGATCCTACTGAACTAAACACAGAGTGATCCTACTGAACTAAACACACGATGATCCTACTGAACTAAACACAGAGTGATCCTACTGAACTAAACACAGAGTGATCCTACTGAACTAAACACAGAGTGATCCTACTGAACTAACCACAGGATGATCCTACTGAACTAAACACAGGATGATCCTACTGAACTAAACACAGAGTGATCCTACTGAACGTAACACAGAGTGATCCTACTGAACGTAACACAGGATGATCCTACTGAACTAAACACAGAGTGATCCTACTGAACGTAACACAGAGTGATCCTACTGAACGTAACACAGGATGATCCTACTGAACTAAACACAGAGTGATCCTACTGAACTAAACACAGAGTGATCCTACTGAACTAAACACAGAGTGATCCTACTGAACTAAACACACGATGATCCTACTGAACTAAACACAGAGTGATCCTACTGAACTAAACACACGATGATCCTACTGAACTAAACACACGATGATCCTACTGAACTAAACACAGAGTGATCCTACTGAACTAACCACAGGATGATCCTACTGAACTAAACACACGATGATCCTACTGAACTAAACACAGAGTGATCCTACTGAACTAAACACAGAGTGATCCTACTGAACTAAACACAGAGTGATCCTACTGAACGTAACACAGGATGATCCTACTGAACTAACCACAGGATGATCCTATTGAACTAACCACAGGATGATCCTACTGAACTAAACACAGAGTGATCCTACTGAACTAAACACAGAGTGATCCTACTGAACTAAACACACGATGATCCTACTGAACTAAACACAGAGTGATCCTACTGAACTAAACACAGAGTGATCCTACTGAACTAAACACAGAGTGATCCTACTGAACTAAACACAGGATGATCCTACTGAACTAAACACAGAGTGATCCTACTGAACTAAACACAGAGTGATCCTACTGAACTAAACACAGAGTGATCCTACTGAACTAAACACACGATGATCCTACTGAACTAAACACAGAGTGATCCTACTGAACTAAACACAGAGTGATCCTACTGAACTAAACACAGAGTGATCCTACTGAACTAAACACAGAGTGATCCTACTGAACTAAACACAGAGTGATCCTACTGAACTAAACACACGATGATCCTACTGAACTAAACACAGAGTGATCCTACTGAACTAACCACAGGATGATCCTACTGAACTAACCACAGGATGATCCTACTGAACTAAACACAGGATGATCCTACTGAACTAAACACAGAGTGATCCTACTGAACTAAACACAGAGTGATCCTACTGAACTAAACACACGATGATCCTACTGAACTAACCACAGGATGATCCTACTGAACTAAACACAGAGTGATCCTACTGAACTAACCACAGGATGATCCTACTGAACTAAACACAGAGTGATCCTACTGAACTAACCACAGGATGATCCTACTGAACTAAACACAGAGTGATCCTACTGAACTAAACACAGAGTGATCCTACTGAACTAACCACAGGATGATCCTACTGAACTAAACACAGAGTGATCCTACTGAACTAAACACACGATGATCCTACTGAACTAACCACAGAGTGATCCTACTGAACTAAACACAGAGTGATCCTACTGAACTAACCACAGGATGATCCTACTGAACTAAACACAGAGTGATCCTACTGAACTAACCACAGGATGATCCTACTGAACTAAACACAGAGTGATCCTACTGAACTAACCACAGGATGATCCTACTGAACTAACCACAGAGTGATCCTACTGAACTAAACACAGAGTGATCCTACTGAACTAACCACAGGATGATCCTACTGAACTAAACACAGAGTGATCCTACTGAACTAAACACAGAGTGATCCTACTGAACTAAACACAGAGTGATCCTACTGAACTAAACACAGAGTGATCCTACTGAACTAAACACACGATGATCCTACTGAACTAAACACACGATGATCCTACTGAACTAACCACAGGATGATCCTACTGAACTAACCACAGGATGATCCTACTGAACTAAACACAGAGTGATCCTACTGAACTAAACACAGAGTGATCCTACTGAACTAAACACACGATGATCCTACTGAACTAAACACAGAGTGATCCTACTGAACTAACCACAGGATGATCCTACTGAACTAAACACAGAGTGATCCTACTGAACTAAACACAGAGTGATCCTACTGAACTAAACACACGATGATCCTACTGAACTAAACACACGATGATCCTACTGAACTAAACACAGAGTGATCCTACTGAACTAACCACAGGATGATCCTACTGAACTAACCACAGAGTGATCCTACTGAACTAAACACAGAGTGATCCTACTGAACTAAACACACGATGATCCTACTGAACTAACCACAGAGTGATCCTACTGAACTAACCACAGAGTGATCCTACTGAACTAACCACAGGATGATCCTACTGAACTAACCACAGGATGATCCTACTGAACTAAACACAGAGTGATCCTACTGAACTAACCACAGGATGATCCTACTGAACTAACCACAGGATGATCCTACTGAACTAACCACAGAGTGATCCTACTGAACTAAACACACGATGATCCTACTGAACTAACCACAGAGTGATCCTACTGAACTAACCACAGAGTGATCCTACTGAACTAACCACAGGATGATCCTACTGAACTAACCACAGGATGATCCTACTGAACTAAACACAGAGTGATCCTACTGAACTAAACACAGAGTGATCCTACTGAACTAACCACAGAGTGATCCTACTGAACTAACCACAGAGTGATCCTACTGAACTAAACACAGAGTGATCCTACTGAACTAAACACAGAGTGATCCTACTGAACTAACCACAGGATGATCCTACTGAACTAACCACAGAGTGATCCTACTGAACTAACCACAGAGTGATCCTACTGAACTAACCACAGAGTGATCCTACTGAACTAACCACAGGATGATCCTACTGAACTAACCACAGAGTGATCCTACTGAACTAACCACAGGATGATCCTACTGAACTAACCACAGAGTGATCCTACTGAACTAAACACAGAGTGATCCTACTGAACTAAACACAGAGTGATCCTACTGAACTAACCACAGAGTGATCCTACTGAACTAAACACAGAGTGATCCTACTGAACTAAACACAGAGTGATCCTACTGAACTAACCACAGAGTGATCCTACTGAACTAACCACAGGATGATCCTACTGAACTAACCACAGGATGATCCTACTGAACTAACCACAGAGTGATCCTACTGAACTAACCACAGAGTGATCCTACTGAACTAAACACAGAGTGATCCTACTGAACTAACCACAGGATGATCCTACTGAACTAACCACAGGATGATCCTACTGAACTAACCACAGGATGATCCTACTGAACTAACCACAGAGTGATCCTACTGAACTAACCACAGGATGATCCTACTGAACTAACCACAGAGTGATCCTACTGAACTAACCACAGAGTGATCCTACTGAACTAACCACAGGATGATCCTACTGAACTAACCACAGAGTGATCCTACTGAACTAAACACAGAGTGATCCTACTGAACTAACCACAGAGTGATCCTACTGAACTAAACACAGAGTGATCCTACTGAACTAAACACAGAGTGATCCTACTGAACTAAACACAGAGTGATCCTACTGAACTAACCACAGAGTGATCCTACTGAACTAAACACAGAGTGATCCTACTGAACTAACCACAGAGTGATCCTACTGAACTAACCACAGAGTGATCCTACTGAACTAACCACAGAGTGATCCTACTGAACTAACCACAGAGTGATCCTACTGAACTAAACACAGAGTGATCCTACTGAACTAACCACAGAGTGATCCTACTGAACTAAACACAGAGTGATCCTACTGAACTAACCACAGAGTGATCCTACTGAACTAAACACAGAGTGATCCTACTGAACTAACCACAGAGTGATCCTACTGAACTAAACACAGAGTGATCCTACTGAACTAAACACAGAGTGATCCTACTGAACTAACCACAGGATGATCCTACTGAACTAACCACAGAGTGATCCTACTGAACTAAATACAGAGTGATCCTACTGAACTAACCACAGAGTGATCCTACTGAACTAACCACAGAGTGATCCTACTGAACTAACCACAGGATGATCCTACTGAACTAACCACAGAGTGATCCTACTGAACTAAACACAGAGTGATCCTACTGAACTAAACACAGAGTGATCCTACTGAACTAAACACAGAGTGATCCTACTGAACTAACCACAGGATGATCCTACTGAACTAACCACAGAGTGATCCTACTGAACTAAACACAGAGTGATCCTACTGAACTAAACACAGAGTGATCCTACTGAACTAAACACAGAGTGATCCTACTGAACTAACCACAGAGTGATCCTACTGAACTAAACACAGAGTGATCCTACTGAACTAAACACAGAGTGATCCTACTGAACTAACCACAGAGTGATCCTACTGAACTAAACACAGAGTGATCCTACTGAACTAAACACAGAGTGATCCTACTGAACTAAACACAGAGTGATCCTACTGAACTAACCACAGAGTGATCCTACTGAACTAACCACAGAGTGATCCTACTGAACTAACCACAGAGTGATCCTACTGAACTAAACACAGAGTGATCCTACTGAACTAACCACAGAGTGATCCTACTGAACTAAACACAGAGTGATCCTACTGAACTAACCACAGGATGATCCTACTGAAGAGTACCACAATGTGGAGGAGGAGGACAATAACCATATTTTTTATGAGCTGGTGAAGAGCTGGTAGTATTGGATGATGGATGGCAACACTTTAGGTCTATAGACAGTAGTTCATAGACAGTTATTAAGTTAGTGTATTAATGATTTATGAACTACACATAAAATAATACTTATCTGTCTAAAATAACTTAGAAATCCTTTACAACCTTTGAACATAGGTTTAAGATTCAGCAGTTTATGGACAAATAATCAATAGTGAAGCTATATAAATAATTAACTAACAGTTATTCATAATTTATAAACAACATAATAATAATGAACTATTAGTCAAAAATTATGAATTTCATAAATTCATTTAAATGTTAAATGGTTCTTTAATGTAGAGTGTTATCAGAGTGATCGCTTTGTGTTTAGCGATAGGCCGGTGGGGACATGTCATCCATGGCTTGATGCAAAACCCTTGTCTCTCTGTCACACTTTCCCTTAACTGATGAACTCATGAAAGTCAACATGCAAAACAGCAGGACAAAAGATTCAACTGAACTTCCCTTTTTTTTTTTTAAAGACAAAATGCATGCAAAATGTCCTATGGCAGATGTAATACATACCCACAAAACAAATTCTTAGGTCTATTTATCCTTTTATCTGATGCCATATCGCTCTATTATACTAGCATTTATCGGTTTCGTCCAACCTCCCACTCAACTCTCTTGGGACAGGCTCTCTTTAATAATTGTGTGGGGATCCCGTGCGATGGGAAATAAAGGATATCTAATCATCTTTGGCGTGATGCTAAAACTGCCCGCAACAAAAGAATAGACATGTTGAAGTATTTGAAAGTATATGATGTTAGATGATGGCTCAACAGCACAGCACTAGTTTTAGAATTGGCTTTAATGCAACACTTAAACACAAAAAACTTTTTGGTCAACATTTACTTTTTACCTTTCTTGCAATCCAACATTATTTATAGGCTTGTTCTCTAAAGCTAGAAAACCCTAATTTCAGTCTGGTTGCACTAAGGAAACGCAGATTGCTTGACATGTGGCTGATATTTCCCTAGTCTCTAGTCTTTCTAACAACAAAAATAAAAGAGAACATCATGAAGATGTCCTTCGAAGTCTTTCCAACAATAAAAGAGAAACATTGTGGGAGTTAGAACTGAGAGAGAGAGAGAGAGCTGCCCACTCAAAACCTTGGTGACGGTGTGCTTCCATAGGTCATGTTGTTACAACTACTATCTCCTCTTTGTCCCTGAAGGAATGAGAGCAGCTCTGAGAGAGAGAGACAGAGAGAGAGACAGAGAGAGAGAGAATGAGAGACAGAGACAGAGAGAGAGAGAGAGAGAGAGAGAGAGAGAGAGAGAGAGAGAGAGAGAGAGAGAGAGAGAGAGAGAGAGAGAGAGAGAGAGAGAGAGAGAGAGAGAGAGAGAATGAGACAGAGAGAGAGAGACAGACAGAGAGAGAGACAGAGAGAGAGACAGAGAGAGAGAGAGAGAGAGAGAGAGAGAGAGAGAGAGAGAGAGAGAGAGAGAGAGAGAGAGAGAGAGAGAGAGAGAGAGAGAGAGAGAGAGAGAGAGAGAGAGAGCGAGAGAGAGAGAGAGCGAGAGAGAGAGCGAGAGAGAGAGAGAGAGAGAGAGAGCGAGAGAGAGAGAGCGAGAGAGAGCGAGAGAGAGAGGAGAGAGAGAATGAGAGAGAGAGCGAGAGAGAGAGGAGAGAGAGAATGAGAGAGCGAGAGAGAGAGCGAGAGAGAGAGCGAGAGAGAGAGAGAGAGAGAGCGAGAGAGAGAGAGAGCGAGAGAGAGAGAGAGAGAGAGAGAGAGCGAGAGAGAGAGCGAGAGAGCGAGAGAGAGAGCGAGAGAGAGAGCGAGAGAGCGAGAGAGAGAGCGAGAGAGAGAGCGAGAGAGAGAGAGCGAGAGAGAGCGAGAGAGAGAGGAGAGAGAGAGAGAGAGAGAGAGAGAGAGAGAGAGAGAGAGAGAGAGAGAGAGAGAGAGAGAGAGAGAGAGAGAGAGAGAGAGAATGAGAGCGATAGAGAGAGAGAGAACCACATTTGATCATATTTGAATGAAACCAGTTCAAAGTAGGGTGACCCAAGTATGAAAAATGTCTGTATCTGCTACATTGATAAACATTGATCATAAAGTTACTTGTTTTAAATTTTTTTAACCTTTACTTAACCAAGCAAGTCAGTTAAGAACAAATTCTTAACGTTAGATAATGCACCTGTGGCTAGATTGCCTTGTGAACGGTATGTTTTCTGTAACACCTGATAGTCACTATATGGTTGAGGTTCTTCCATCCTTATTATTAATATCACGAAGATGTCCTTTTCGAAGTCTTTTCCAACAAATAAAAGAGGGATGTTAGGGGTGTTCTTGAGTCTGAGAACTGCCAGTACACAGCTGGCACAAAAGAATGTTGTCCACAAAAAGCGTTCGCGGTGTCTATAGTATTTGTAATTTACCCCTGAAAATCATATTTTGCCATTCCATTGTGTTGGGTTGTTGTCTTACAGTTGATGTAGCCTGTGTTGTTGGGGCTAATAATGATGATATGTTCCATCTACCCTGTCTGCACAGCTTCCCAGTCAATCACAGCAGCCGGTAAAGAAGGGCGGGATATGTTGTGAAGCCTGTGAAGACAGACCCAACATAGTATAAGTTATAGTTAAGTCATTTTAAATCTGCGTCAACTAGAGCAATTCAGGACCACAAAAATATCCAAATACAAACATTGAAAAGTTTCACAAAAAAAAGAGCACAACCAAATATTGCATATTTCAGATGGTGTATCTCAAAAAACACCATAAACACATTGTTGTCAGATGTGTGCGTACTGGTAGCGAAGTCAGGTGCAGGAGAGCAGAGATTTGTGAACAGGCGCACACTTTATTTAGGCAAAAGTGCAAAACGCGCAAAAACAGTCACAAGAATTATGTTTAACAATAAACATCTTTGTGAAAAATAACACGGAAAAAACAAGCCAGTCTGGGGCGTCAACAACAAACACGTAACACAAACAGTCCTACACAAAGACATGATGGGGAACAGAGAAATAAATACATGTAGTGTGATTGGGGGAATGAAAACCAGGTGTGCAGGGAACAAGACAAAACAAATGGATACATGAAAAATGGAGCGGCGATGGCTAGAAAGCCGGGGACGTCGACCCGCCGCCCGAACAAGGAGAGGAGCCGACTTCGGCGGAAGTCGTGACAATTGTAGAATGAATAGATCAATAGATCAAGTAATTAATAGCAGTAAATAAAAATTCACTACCCATTTAACGAACATTTCTCTTTTCAAAAACATTACAGGTTACGTAGACAGGATCTCTCCTGTATCTCCTCTTCGTCACCCTTGATCCAGCGGCTAATGTGGGGAACTGTCCATCCCAGGACCCCTGTCTGCCCAGTGAAAGAGGCCTGATCTGCCCATCCCAGGACCCCTGTCTGCCCAGTGAGCGAGGCCTGATCTGTCCATCCCAGGACCCCTGTCTGCCCAGTGAGAGGCCTGATCTGTCAATCCCAGGACCCCTGTCTGCCCAGTGAGAAAGGCCTGACAAGGAAGCTGGATTTGTCTCTCGCTTCAATCTTGGGGGAGACTGAACCCAAGTGGGTGACTGAAGCCTGCTTGATTGAAGTGGGTTACATGGGTCCCCCTCCCCTCACCACCCACTCCCCCTCACCACCCACTCTCCTCCCCCTCACCACCCACCCCTCCCACTCCCCACCCCCCTCCCACTCCCACTCCCGTCCCCATCAATCTCTGATTTCCTGAAGCCAAAGTAATTCACCTTTACGTGATATGACATCACGTTGTTACTTTGTATAGTTTTAAAAAAATAAATAGGACAGGAGATGAGTGTTACAAATTGTATGGATCAATGGTTGGGTGCCTATATTAGGCTTATGGCTCTAATTATTTTGTTCATGTCAAATGAGGTCTCACCATTATTTCTCATCAGTGTTCAGCTTGATCAATATTTCGGCTATTCTGGCCTGTTGTAAAATTATCAAATAAAATGTCTGATCAATACAACTCTGAACATGCAGAGGCACCAATAAATTGTCCAGTCCATTTATTGTATGCTGTTGTCATGTACATTCCCTTCTGGCTAAGATACTAAGGTGACTCAGACTTGACAGATTCAATGTAGTTGTGTATTGCTGCTGTTTGTCTGATATCTAACAGTCCATGACCAGCTCTGTTGACCACGAGAGCATTTTGCCAGAGAAAATGGCTTGAGACTTACTATTTAGGCTCTGAATGACATGTGGCCTATTGTTTACCTTGTCATCAATGACATGTGACCCCGTTGTTTACCTTGTTACCTGGCAACGACCACAACGGCGTTTCAATGAGCTGTCAGTCAAGGCGAGCTCATGAATATAAGCACCCCGCCCACTGATAGTAATAATTTATTAAATTTTTAAGGTGCTTTTCATAGAATCTCAAAGCTCTTCAAGAGCAGAAAAATATGATATAGTTCATTAATAGTGGTGAGAGTTAAGGTTTCTACAATTCTGAGCATTGCAATAGTGTGAAAATATATATGGATGCTGTTTTGGTCGTTCAAAGGCTATTTTTACTTGGGAAATAGGATGACTGTTCGTGACATTTCCTTTCGTAAAATAGCCGAAGCAAAGTCATTATTATCCGTCGGGTGATTGGTTGAGCCCTTATCAAAACACAAAACGATGGCAAACAATTTCTCTCCCCTCGGATTTAAAACGGGACTTTGTGGCTGTGGTAACTAGTGACAACCCTAAAAGCAGTAGTAACCACCAATTTCAATGACAGTTATTTTAAAAAAAATTCAAACGATTTATCTAATATTCCAGCACCCCCATAACATTGTAACCAAAAATAGCTTATTAAGTAGCTATAGGGTTTGAGTCACCTCCGCCATTTTCTTATAAAACAGTTCAGCTAGCAATGCTAGCTAGCTTACTACCGTTAGCTAGACTGCGTCTAGACTCGGGAGCTCATAAGCACATACTACACGTCGCATAGGCTTCAAGAGGGTTAGATATGATAATATCATGGGCAAGAACAACTGGCTATTAGTTTGTTTTCACCAAAATACAGTATGTTCAACTCATAACTAATTTATCCATTGTCCAAAGCATTTAGAAGGATAACTAAACGCAACTGTAGCTAGCTAGCATGCTGGCTAACATTGCCGAATATTTTTACTTAAGTACTTTACACCACTGGACAGAATCATTACTAGCCAACTAACCGTGGATGTCCTATTCTGTGATACATTTGGGTCAACTTGCTCATATCAAGAAACGGACAGTTTGTGGAAAGGTAAAAGCGCATCTGTGTGACATCCAACACCCAAGATAATGTTATGAATATTAATAACTTTGCCTCTGGCTATCCTACAAAAGGACATTTCACTGACTGCGGGACCTTTAAACCATATGTCTGGCCGTTTGTAAAAAGCGATCTGTGCCATAGTAATCTTTTGAGGTTGTGTTGCTTCTTTTCCTCTCATCAGCCTTCTGATCTCCCTCGAACCAAAAACCTTCATAAACACATCATAAGCACCCTTTTTTCAGTCTCACAGAATGTGATATGAATTGGGGAATATTTAACCCAAATCCTTAACCTGAATCCTAAAAAGCACATAAAAGCAAACTTCACATAATGTTTTGTATTAGGTAGGTAAATTAGAAAATAAGAAACTTTGTTTATTTTAAAGACAAACAAAAGCCAATATCTAAATGATCAACCCTAGCTAAAAAAATGAATGTGACCATACAAAAGCCCACATCTATGTAGAGAATAGATTCAAGATCCACAGATAGAAAAAAAAAAAAAAACACTTCAAAAGTTTCCCCATGAAGCATTAGAGCTGATCTCAGTCTCTGGATTCTATAAACCATCTCTATAGCTTCAGGCCTGGATTGGCTCCGTCTGCCATATTAATTCATTTTTACATAGTGAAACATTAAAATTAGAATTCATTAGCGTTATCTGAGGTCTACATCGAGATGTGGAGTTGTTTGATTAGTACCTTCAGGGGTAATGCTTTTGTCGTGTGTCTGGGTGTCTTATACCTTTTGTTGTGCTCATCCACTCTCTCTCTCTCTCTCTCTTAGAGTCAGACAGTGTATGTATCCCAAATAGCACTGGTATTTTGATATTTTGGTATTTTGGTATTTCATTAGGAACCCCATTAGTTGTTGCAAAAGCAGCAGCTACTCTTCCTGGGGTCCACACACACACAAAACATAGACCATGACCTAATACAGAACATGAATAGACAAGAACAGCTCAAAGACAGAACTATATACATATAAAAAACAGCACACATAACCTACATATCAATAAATACTGTACACAGAAATATCTAGGTCAAAACGAGGAGAGGCGTTGTGCCGTGAAGTGTTGCTTTATCTGTTTATTGAAACCCGGTTTGCTTTGTGGAGTGTGGTGTCAATAAAAGGCAGAGCATCTCTTTATTTATGGACAGACCTCTCCCCATCTTCACAACCATTGAATCTATATGTTTTGACCATGACAGTTGACAATCCAAGGTAACACCAAGTCATTTAGTCTCCTCAACTCTGTTAGGGTGTATGAAGGTGTCTCTGTCTGGTAGGGTGTATGAAGGTGTCTCTGTCTGGCAGGGTGTATGAAGGTGTCTCTGTCTGGTAGGGTGTATGAGGGTGTCTCTGTCTGGTAGGGTGTATGAAGGTGTCTCTGTCTGGTAGGGTGTATGAAGGTGTCTCTGTCTGGTAGGGTGTATGAAGGTGTCTCTGTCTGGTAGGGTGTATGAAGGTGTCTCTGTCTGGTAGGGTGTATGAAGGTGTCTCTGTCTGGTAGGGTGTATGAAGGTGTCTCTGTCTGGCAGGGTGTATGAAGGTGTCTCTGTCTGGTAGGGTGTATGAAGGTTTCTCTGTCTGGTAGGGTGTATGAAGGTGTCTCTGTCTGGTAGGGTGTATGAAGGTGTCTCTGTCTGGCAGGGTGTATGAAGGTGTCTCTGTCTGGTAGGGTGTATGAAGGTGTCTCTGTCTGGTAGGGTGTATGAAGGTGTCTCTGTCTGGTAGGGTGTATGAAGGTGTCTCTGTCTGGTAAGGTGTATGAGGGTGTCTCTGTCTGGTAGGGTGTATGAAGGTGTCTCTGTCTGGTAGGGTGTATGAAGGTGTCTCTGTCTGGTAGGGTGTATGAGGGTGTCTCTGTCTGGTAGGGTGTATGAAGGTGTCTCTGTCTGGTAGGGTGTATGAAGGTGTCTCTGTCTGGCAGGGTGTATGAAGGTGTCTCTGTCTGGTAGGGTGTATGAGGGTGTCTCTGTCTGGTAGGGTGTATGAAGGTGTCTCTGTCTGGTAGGGTGTATGAAGGTGTCTCTGTCTGGTAGGGTGTATGAAGGTGTCTCTGTCTGGTAGGGTGTATGAAGGTGTCTCTGTCTGGTAGGGTGTATGAAGGTGTCTCTGTCTGGTAGGGTGTATGAAGGTGTCTCTGTCTGGCAGGGTGTATGAAGGTGTCTCTGTCTGGTAGGGTGTATGAAGGTGTCTCTGTCTGGTAGGGTGTATGAAGGTGTCTCTGTCTGGTAGGGTGTATGAAGGTGTCTCTGTCTGGCAGGGTGTATGAAGGTGTCTCTGTCTGGTAGGGTGTATGAAGGTGTCTCTGTCTGGTAGGGTGTATGAAGGTGTCTCTGTCTGGTAGGGTGTATGAAGGTGTCTCTGTCTGGTAAGGTGTATGAGGGTGTCTCTGTCTGGTAGGGTGTATGAAGGTGTCTCTGTCTGGTAGGGTGTATGAAGGTGTCTCTGTCTGGTAGGGTGTATGAGGGTGTCTCTGTCTGGTAGGGTGTATGAAGGTGTCTCTGTCTGGTAGGGTGTATGAAGGTGTCTCTGTCTGGTAGGGTGTATGAGGGTGTCTCTGTCTGGCAGGGTGTATGAAGGTGTCTCTGTCTGGTAGGGTGTATGAAGGTGTCTCTGTCTGGTAGGGTGTATGAAGGTGTCTCTGTCTGGCAGGGTGTATGAAGGTGTCTCTGTCTGGCAGGGTGTATGAAGGTGTCTCTGTCTGGTAGGGTGTATGAAGGTGTCTCTGTCTGGTAGGGTGTATGAAGGTGTCTCTGTCTGGTAGGGTGTATGAAGGTGTCTCTGTCTGGTAGGGTGTATGAAGGTGTCTCTGTCTGGTAGGGTGTATGAAGGTGTCTCTGTCTGGTAGGGTGTATGAAGGTGTCTCTGTCTGGTAAGGTGTATGAGGGTGTCTCTGTCTGGTAGGGTGTATGAAGGTGTCTCTGTCTGGCAGGGTGTATGAAGGTGTCTCTGTCTGGTAGGGTGTATGAAGGTGTCTCTGTCTGGTAGGGTGTATGAAGGTGTCTCTGTCTGGTAGGGTGTATGAAGGTGTCTCTGTCTGGTAGGGTGTATGAAGGTGTCTCTGTCTGGTAGGGTGTATGAAGGTGTCTCTGTCTGGTAGGGTGTATGAAGGTGTCTCTGTCTGGTAGGGTGTATGAAGGTGTCTCTGTCTGGTAGGGTGTATGAAGATGTCTCTGTCTGGTAGGGTGTATGAGGGTGTCTCTGTCTGGCAGGGTGTATGAAGGTGTCTCTGTCTGGTAGGGTGTATGAAGGTGTCTCTGTCTGGTAGGGTGTATGAAGGTGTCTCTGTCTGGTAGGGTGTATGAAGGTGTCTCTGTCTGGTAGGGTGTATGAAGGTGTCTCTGTCTGGCAGGGTGTATGAAGGTGTCTCTGTCTGGTAGGGTGTATGAAGGTGTCTCTGTCTGGTAGGGTGTATGAAGGTGTCTCTGTCTGGTAGGGTGTATGAAGGTGTCTCTGTCTGGCAGGGTGTATGAAGGTGTCTCTGTCTGGTAGGGTGTATGAAGGTGTCTCTGTCTGGTAGGGTGTATGAAGGTGTCTCTGTCTGGCAGGGTGTATGTTTGTTGTAACTTTCAGTGCATTCGGAAAGTATTCAGACCCCTTGACTTTTTGAAAATGTTTCCACATGATGGAGGCCACTGTGTTCTTGGGGACCTTCAATGCTGCAGACATTTTTTGGTACCCTTCCCCAGATCTGTGCCTCGACACAATCTTGTCTCTATGCTCTATGGAAAATTCTTTCGACCTCATGGATTGGTTTTTGCTCTGACGTGCACCTGTCAACTGTGGGACCTTATATAGACAGGTGTGTGCCTTTCCAAATCATGTCCAAATCAATTGAATTTACCACAGGTGGACTCCAATCAAGTTGTAAAAACATCTCAAGGATGATCAATGGAAACAGGATGCACCTGAGCTAAATTTCGAGTCTCATAGCAAAGGGTCTGAATACTGATGTAAATAAGCCATTTCTATATTTTTTCTTTAATAAATTTGCAAAAATTAAAGAATTAAAAGTTTTCGCCTTGTCATTATGGGGTATTGTGTGTAGATTGCAGAGGAATTGTTTTTATTTAATCCATTATAGAATAAGTCTCTTAACGTAACAAAATGTGGAAAAAGTCAAGCGGTCTGAATACTATCTGAAGGCGCTGTATATTTCAGAGGAAGTGGTGTGTCACCATAGCGATATGAACTACAGCAGGATATGCGATGCTGGAAGTGTTCACCTTATATGGCACGCTGATAGGAACGTCACACACACACACAGTTGTAATGCAAGCTGACTTTAATAGTTAAGATATTTTGTTTGTTTTCATTGTTTTAAAAAGTAAAAACATTTTATTTTGAAACAGATCAGGGTTTGGGTTTCTTGCTGAAGTTTGCAGACCAGAGTCATGTTCTTATTAAACAGCGTCTTTCCGATCCCACTGTGACATGCCACCTGTACCTCCTGACTCAGTCCCTCTGTGTGTGTGTGTGTGTGTGTGTGTGTGTGTGTGTGTGTGTGTGTGTGTGTGTGTGTGTGTGTGTGTGTGTGTGTGTGTGTGTGTGTGTGTGTGTGTGTGTGTGTGTGTGTGTGTGTGTGTGTGTGTGTGTGTGTGTGTTTGTTTCAGCTTCGTGTGATGACAGTCCTTTAACATAACAACGGATCCTGATAAATTAGACTTGTGTTTATCGTACAATCTCCTAGACGTCCATACCAGTAGTCCCCTTGTCCCTTATCCCCCACCATACCATGTCTACATCACAGAGATTTGTTCATTGACTTTCAGCTGAACAACATAACAGCCAATTGATTGATGCATGGAGTAGAGGGTTAGTTTCAGGGAGGATGGTAATTGTTTTCTGATTTGTTCCAGTGTGTCTGTTTGAACTCAGCTCTGACAGAAGGGAGTACTAGGACTAGCGGGCCCATCCATTGCCAGTAAAGCAGACTAATAAGCTGTCACGCATTACAAATGAGATTACCTTTCCAGTGAGGTTGTCCTAGAACCTGTATACACCGTAAGGGGATCCCAGGGCAGGGAAACAAACTGCAAAAATAGGCTGCAATCTTCTGGGTTTATCTGCATGCTTGATCTTCAACTGATGTGCCTATGTCTTATTCATGCACAGTGTGAAAAGTAGTTTACAAACTGCTTCCAGGTAGCACAAGGTAATCCGTTGTAGAAGCCCTTCTGAAGTCCTCCTACTACAGACAACGTTTGGAGAGAGAGAGAAAAAACACAATGCTGTTTTAACCATTCACCCATAAGGCTACTCACATAGATCTAAGGAACTGTAATTTGTTTGTGAAAATATACCATCTCAAAGTTGCTTTAGTTATTGTGCTTGTAATTGTGATTTTCACAGCATCTTTAGAGGTGGTTGAGGTTGGCTTGACATACTGTTGTATTTCTACAGACAGTTGTATGTAGTTGTTGGTGTACTTGTTGGTGTACTTACAGTATATTATATCAATTCACTTTTAATTTAATACATTTTTATTTTTTTATCTTTTACATCTGTGTGTCATTGTTTCAGAATCAGTCATAAAACAACAGATTTTTAAATCCATTGGACTTGTTGGTGTATCGGTCATAAAACAACAGATTTGAAATCCATTGGACTTGTTGGCCCAAGTCACTGTGGCACCAATGTCTCTGTGATGATCCAATAATAGAAAGAGATGATCAACTCAGCCCAGTGTTTTTCCTGGAGTCATCAGGCGGACGAGTGTCAGACAGGGAAGAATACAGCACTATTTCCAACAACTACAAAATCTGCTTGTGCCATTGGAGAGAACCTTGAGGCCTCGAAGGACAATATATATACAGTATACCTGAGGGGGAACACTGCAGAGCAGGATCAATGAGTTAGCCAGTAACAAAACTAACTTTGTATATATATATATTTTTTTAAAGATTAGCTTGAAATTAACATGATCTAATTGACTCAACAATCAAAAACACAGAAAATGTTAACTTTCTTATTGAATCCGAAAATCAACGGTTATTTTCGAATCAACGTTAGCTGGCTAACTCATTGCCCCCCACCCCCCACCTCTTTTACGCTGCTGCTACTCTCTGTTATTATCTATGCATAGTCACTTTAACTCTACATACATGTACATATTACCTCCATTACCTCGACTCTGTACCGTAACACCCTGTATATAGCCTCCACATTGACTCTGTACCGTAACACCCTGTATATAGCCTCCACATTGACTCTGTACCGGTACCCCCTGTATATAGTCTCGCTATTGTTCTCGCAATTGTTATTTTACTGCTGCTCTTTAATTATTTGTTACTTTTATACATTGTTTGGGGGGGGGGTATTTTCCTTTAAACTTCATTGTTGGTTAAGGGCTTGTAAGTAAGAATTTCACTGTAAGGTCTACACCTGTTGTATTTAGCACATGTGACGAATACAATTTGATTTGATTTGATTTTAAAATCCAAAGTGCTGGAGTACAGAGCCAAAACAACAAATAAGTGTCACACACACACACGCACGCACGCACGCACGCACGCACGCACGCACACACGCACACACACACACACACACACACACACACACACACACACACACACACACACACACACACACACACACACACACACATCTGGTGGATAAGACCATAGAGAGCCATGTGTTTTTACTTCTTGTCGTGGTGACAACAGGCCTAATACTGTTATTAACTCTTAGATGTGGTATAGTGTTGTATAGAAATTAATACCCGTTCTTCCCATTGTAGACCAACGTAAGGTGTCAGAGGTTTAATACAGCACCTGACATTAAGACAGAGTGGGTCAACAAGATCAAGGAATCGCAATGGTGAAAACAGTCCCCCCCCCCCCAAAAAAAAAGTCCCATCATGATTTAAGTGATAACTCTATTTATCTTGATAATAATCATCAGTCTATTGTACCAACAGTTGTTAATAAGTGTAAGTTTACTTCTTGTTTACTTCTTGTCTTGGTGGCAGCTTGCCCTGATAAGAGATAATCAAAGGATCCTACATTCCAGACTGTATTCTAGAACATACTGTCTCAACACCGCTGGGTGTGGTGGATTGTAATTTAAGTTAATAGGCCTGTTGTCACCTTGCCCTGATACATGGTTGTTGACTCCTAGATACCCTTATTGGAGCAGAGGTTGGCAGGTCTTCCTACAGGCTGGGAGACGCGGGGTTTTGAAACCGGCAAGTCGTTAGAGGAGTCAACAACCATGTATCAGGGCAAGGTGACAACAGGCCTATTTCCTTAAATTACAATCCACCACACCCAGCGGTGTTGAGACAGTATGTTCTAGAATACAGTCTGGAATGTAGGATCCTTTGATTATCTCTGCAGGCCGTACCATTATAATTTAGGGGGAGACTATGTATAGCCATCCAAACAGACAAGTGGAAGACCCTCGCGAAGACATTTTTACGACCCTGTCGCAACCACAAACCAAATCAAATCGAAATTGCACACAACTGACATTCATCTGGGGAAACAAGGATAACCCACAAAATGGGTTTTTGGCGAATCTACGAGAGACAATCTCTCCCCCCTCCTTTGTAAACCCACGCTGTGGAATCCAGAGAGTCAAGACTGTGTCCTACAAGGGCTCTGGTCTAAAGTAGTGTACTATGTAGGGAATAGGGCTCTGGTCTAAAGTAGTGTACTATGTAGGGAATAAGGTGCTATCTGGGATTCAGCCTAAGTGCACTATCGTACTGCTACTTGGAATGCATGCACAAATCAAAGGTTTTAATACAGTTACCAGTTATTTGCATTAAATCCACGACATTCAAACAAACTGCTTTGCATGGCAAACACATACGTGGTGAAGCAGAAACCAGCCGGTGTCTGATACGGTTTACTGTGTAGGCTACACTCACACAAAGGTCAAGGGTGAATGAGTTTAAAATTAAGATTAAAAAAATGTTTAAATGTAATGAATGAAAAAGCACTCAGGTGGCATTTGAAATGTTTATAGTCTGTTTTTGATGTAGTCATTGCCCCCAAAAAATGAAACTATATATAAATTATTTGTTTAAAGGCTAAGTCTATCTTCTCCTGTCTTTGTTCTATGTTGTTTGTAGAGCTATATTACCCTAACCCTATATTACCAAGATAATGTTGTTTGTAGAACTATATTACCCTAACCCTATATTAGCAAGATAATGTTGTTTGTAGAACTATATTACCCTAACCCTATATTAACAAGATAATGTTGTTTGTAGAGCTATATTACCCTAACCCTATATTACCAAGATAATGTTGTTTGTAGAACTATATTACCCTAACCCTATATTAGCAAGATAATGTTGTTTGTAGAACTATATTACCCTAACCCTATATTAACAAGATAATGTTGTTTGTAGAGCTATATTACCCTAACCCTATATTACCAAGATAATGTTGTTTGTAGAGCTATATTACCCTAACCTTATATTAGCAAGATAATGTTGTTTGTAGAACTATATTACCCTAACCCTATATTAGCAAGATAATGTTATTTGTGAACCTCAAGAAAATGTTGAGAAAATTGTCAAAATCTCCTTTTTCATTGAAGTAATGATTTAGTTTACAATTACAATAATGTATGAAGGATATAGCTGTCTAATTCACGCTCATGATGATGAATTAGTGTGTTTTACAATGTTTGCACAGCAAAACAAACACACACGATAAGACGAGGAAGAGCGTTTTTGTGAATACAACATACTGCCTTACATGGGCAAACTTCTCGAAGGACTCTCCTGCGGTTGGAATTTCCACCTCTGACGTCACTGCCTGCCACTTCCAGATTTGGGAAAAATAATTTTCACTTTGGTGGGATTTGAAACTCTCTTGATTCCTAGAAAGCCCCGAGGTAAGAAACACATGGAAACTATTTCTGTATTTATGTACTTGGAACATGGGTTATTATAGAAATGGTCGCTTACACAATGGCGTGTTGTTGTTTTTTGTAGTCGACATAAAGAACGTAGAAGAAATAGCATAAAGCTTTAGGTTAACTCGTTGAGGTGATGATGTTTTACTGTAGCTCGGAGTTGAAGTCGAGGGCGTGGGCTCACCGCTCCGAAAGGGGGGGTCGACAGGCTTTTCACCACATAGCTAACTTGTTACCTTACACCGACATATAGTAGCATTAGTTTGGACGAGAGAAAACGTAGAACACAGTTACTAAGTAGATGGTGTAGTTTCACGCTCCATATTTGTGTCTGTTCGCGCACCTATATTTTTACATGATTTATGTTCAAGTCCATTCTGCTCGAGGTGGACTGTATGACCGAGAAAACAAACAATGCGGAAGATAATGTTTCTACCGCCGGGACAACGTGTATTTCCATAATAGTTTCAGTATTAACCATTTAACATACGCACAACGTTTTAAACCAGGTTTGTTTAGGATTGCCACAGTCTCGAATTAGTAACATATTGTAACATGTCACTCCTGAAGTATAAAACTCATCTCTCAAGAACAACTAATATGTTTTGTTGGTCGTCCGGTTGACGAGAGATTGTCTACGCTGGCGCTGTGCACACGAGATTCATGACACTTCCTTACGTAGCCTAGTTGTTTCATTCAATACTAGGCTTCACAAACCAAAAAGGTGCTAGGCTTATCAGGTTACCATGTAATAGTAGACTTGACCCTAGTTCTTACCATACTTCTCAGTCATTGCGTAAGGGGTAATATAATATGTAGACGTTCCCCCCCAACAGTGACACAGTTTACAAAGTCTATTAGTTCTGGAATGCATCATTATTTGACTGAATTGGCTTCCGATGCATTTCCAAGAATGGAAATGTGTAAGTCTTGGGACGACAACTAACTATCATGTCTACACACCGACGCCTTTGTTCATCTCATCTGAAAGTAGCTAACATGGTGAAATATGAATCTCTCCCCCTCCCGTTGAGTTGCTGCTGAAGAGATTCAAATAAAACTCCCACTTTGATATGAATTTCAAATCAATAACATCAAGGACCCCTCCTCCCTCAGAGAGCTCGCTCATCAAACTGAATACATCTGTGTCATCCTTCCTTCCCCACACATTTGGACTCGGGCAACATTAAACCCCCAACTGTCTTTAAACATCTTTGCTTTAAAAATAAAAAAACGACCCGTTTTGACAGTCTTGGAAATGCGACACTCAAGTTAAAAGTGTAGTCCCTTAGCTATCCCCCCCCCCGTAGCTTTGAGCCCAGGCAGCCCTATGAGGCTGAGACTAGCGCCACTAGCGCTATCTTCACTACCAGGCCTGTGTGTTTTCATATAAGGTTTTAATGAGGATACAACTGAAAGAAGATGGTAAACCTTTCAGGTGAGATCAGGACACTGTAGGCCTGTAGGACTGCAGAACAGGAGTACTGATATGCATGAAGGATTAAAATCCGGTTTAATGTATTCTTTTGACTCATGTCTAGAGGACACAACGCATGAACTTCATAGTACAAGATCAGAAAAGAAAGATATCGTCTTAGACTTTGAAGATCCAATCTGATAAGCTTGAGTAGCCTACATATTGACATATCGGAGGATATAGACAATACAAAATACAAAGAGGCCTCGGCCTACTGTATATACTAGCCACGCTCATTCCTCTGTCTCAGAACTGTCACAGTAGGTTGTGGAGCTGTCACATTAGCAGCAAGAGAAGAAGAGACAGCGAAGTCATACATGTCATGTGACGCAGGACTATGGGGTGTAATGGTTCACTACTACCTATTGTGGTTTTTGGGGGTCACGGTACGGTTTCGGGGTACAGCAGGGAACATTTTAAAATGCCAACAGTTACTGTATTAATTTTTAGTTTATTTAATAAAATACGTAGTGTTGGTATATTCTTGATTCCATATATGATCAGGAGACATACAATGTCTGGTGAGAGCATCATCAGGGATAACAACGCTTCTGGATTAACTTTAATTAAAACACGATTACTCATCAACAAGAACACTAGAATAAAGAGCAATGTGTAATCAATATGTAAACATGGCTCAGACATTGTATAGGCTATAATGTTTTATTACGAAGAGTAAAATATTCCTACTTTGTGTGACTCTCGTAAAGGTGGTGTGTTTGTAGAACGGTACTTATCATTTCTCACTCCGGGGTCATGTGATGTGCTGTCACTGTTAAGTAACTCTGTAACCCTGTAGTCAGCCCAACCCAGGGTGCATCTCACTCCGGGGTCATGTGATGTGCTGTCACTGTTAAGTAACTCTGTAACCCTGTAGTCAGCCCAACACAGGGTGCATCTCACTCCGGGGTCATGTGTTGTCACTGTTAAGTAACTCTGTAACCCTGTAGTCAGCCCAACACAGGGTGCATTGGACAATTCATTGACAACTTCTCGGCTTTATGACGCCGGATGAGATGGCTGTCGTCTTTATGGGTTCCTAACCAATTGTGCCATTGTGTGTTTTAATAATATTTATTTGTTGTAACTTATTTTGTTCATAATGTTTCTGCCACCGTCTCTTATGACCGAAAATAGATTCTGGATATCAGAACAGTGATTACTCACCTCGTACTGGACAAAGATCTTTTCTTTAACAAGTCGGACGCAAAGGATTTACTCCAGATACCCGACAAGGCCCAAATCCCCGGCATTCACTTGAAGAAGAGACGGAGATATAGGGGTCATAGGTCGGGGTGCCTTGTAAGAATCCATACGCCGAGTGGGTAACCCTCCTCTACCATCCGTTCCATTGGCCAACGTGCGATCACTGGAGAATAAACTGGATGAGCTCCGTTCAAGACTATCCTACCAACGGGACATTAAAAACTGTAATATCTTATGTTTCACCGAGTCGTGGCTGAACTACAACATGGATAATATACAGCTGGCTGAGTTTTCGGTACATCGGAAAGATAGAACAGCTGCCTACGGTAAGACAAGTGGTGGTGGTCTGTGCCTATTTATCAATAACAGCTGGTGCGCGAAATCTAATATTAAGGAAGTCTCTAGGTTTTGCTCGCCTGAGGTAGAGTATCTCATGATAAGCTGTAGACCACACTATTTACCAAGAGAGTTTTTATCTATATTTTTCGTAGCCATCTATTTACCACCCCAAACCGATGCTGGCTCTAGGACTGCACTCAACGAGCTGTATAAAGCCATAAGCTAACAAGAAAATACTCATCCAAAGGCGGTGCTCCTAGTGGCCGGTGATTTTAATGCAGGGAAACTTAAATCCGTTTCACCTCATTTCTACCAGCATGTTACATGTGCAACCAGAGGGATTTTTTTTTACTCCACACACAGAGATGCATACAAAGTTCTTCTTCGCCCTCCATTTGTCAAATCTGACCATAAATCTATCCTCCTGATTCCTGCTTACAAACAAAAACTAAAGTAGGAAGTACCAGTGACCCGCTTAATACGGAAGTGGTCAGATGACGCTAAGCTACAGGATAGTTTTACTAGCACAGACTGGAATATGTTACGGGATTCTTCCGATGGCATTGAGGAGTACACCACATCAGTCACTGGCTACATCAATAAGTGCATCGACGATGTCATCTCCACAGTGACCGTACGTACATACCCCAATCAGAAGCCATGGATTACAGGCAACATCTGCACTGAGCTAAAGGGTAGAGGAGCGGGACTCTAACCTGGACGCTTATAAGAAATCCCGCTATGCCCTCTGAACCATTAAACAGACGAAGCGTTAATACAGGACTTGAACTGAATCCTACTTCGCCGGCTCTGATGCTCGTCGGAAGTGGCAGGGCTTGCAAACTATTGCGGCCTACAAAGGGAAGCACAGCCGCGAGCTGCCCAGTGACAAAAGCCTACCAGACAAGCTACATTACTTCTATGTGCGCTTTGAGGCAAGCAACACTGAAACATGCAGGAGAGCACCAGCTGTTCCGGACGACTGTGGGATCATGCTCTCTGTAGCCGATGTGAGTAAGACCTTTAAAAAGGTCAACATTCACAAGGCTGCAGGGCGAGACGGATTACCAGGACGTTTCCTCCGAGCATGTGCTGAGCAACTGGCAAGTGTCTTTCTTCATTGACATTTTCAACATGTCCCTGACTGTGTCTGTAATACCAACATGTTTCAAATAGACCACCATAGTCCCTGTGCCCAAGAACACCAAGGTAACCTGCCTAAATGACTACCGACCCGTAGCACTCACGTCGGTAGCCATGAAGTGCTTTGAAAGGCTGGTTATGGCTCACATCAACAGCATCATCCCAGAAACTCTAGACCCACTCTAATTTGCATACCGCCCCAATAGATCCACAGATGATGCAATCTCTATGGCACTCCACACTGCCCTTTCACATCTGGACAAAAGGAACACCTATGTGAGAATGCTATTCATTGACTACAGCTCAGCGTTCAACACCATAGTGACCACAAAGCTCATCAATAAGCTAAGGACCCTGGGACTAAACACCTCCCTCTGCAACTGGATCCTGGACTTCCTGACAGATCGCCCCCAGGTGGTAAGGGTAGGTAACAACACATCTGCCACGCTGATCCTTAACACGGGGGCCCCTCAGGGGTGTGTGCTCAGTCCCCTCCTGTACTCTCTGTTCACCCACGACTGTGTGGCCAAGCACGACTCCAACACCATCATTAAGTTTGCAGAAAAGTATAGCGAGATCCTTGATGAAAACCTGCTCCAGAGCGCTCAGGACCTCAGACTGGGGTGAAGGGTCACATTCCAACAGGACAATGACCGTAAGCCCACAGCCTAGACAACGCAGGTGTGGCTCCGGGACAAGTCTCTGAATGTCCTTGAGTGGCCCTGCCAGAGTCCGGACATGAACCCAATCAATCATGTCTGGAGAGATCTGATGGAATGATGGAGGCCACGGTGTTCTTGGGGACCTTCAAAGCTGCAGAAATGTTTGTGCCGCGACACAATCCTGTCGGAGCTCTACGGACAATTCCTTCAAACTCATGACTTGGTTTTCACTCTGACATGCACTCTCAACTGTGGGACCTTATATAGACAGATGTGTGCCTTTCCAAATCAATTGAATTTACCACAGGTGGACTCCAATCAAATTGTAGAAACATCTCAAGGATGATCACTAGAAACAGGATGCAACTGAGCTCAATTTCGAGTCTCATAGCAAAGGGTCTCAATACTTACGTAAATAAGATATTTCTGTTTTTTATTAATACATGTGCAAACATTTCTAAAAACCTGTTTTCACTTTTTCTATTATGGGGTACTGTGTGTAGATTAAGGGATTTTGTCAATTCAATTTTAGAATAAGTCTGTAATGTAACAATGTTGAAAACGTCAAGGGGTCTGAATACTTTCCATATGCATATAGGGTTGTGAAGAGTTGGAAACTTTCCGGTAAATTTCCATGGGAAGTTAAGGGGGAATTTTGCAAACATTATTAAAGTGACCAGTGTTCATAGGGCAGCAGTCTCTAAGGTGCAGGGTTGAGTAACAGGGTGGTAGCCGGCTAGTGACAGTGACTAAGGTTCAGGGAAGGGTACTGGGTGGAGGCCGGCTAGTGGTGACTGTTTAACAATCTGATGGCCTTGAGATAGAAGCTGTTCTTCAGTCTCTCGGTCCCAGCTTTGATGCACCTGTACTGACCTCGCCTTCTGGATGATAACGGTGTGAACAGACAGTGGCTCGGGTGGTTGTTGTCCTTGATGATCTTTATGGCCTTCCTGTGACATCGGGTGGTGTAGGTGTCATGGAGGGCAGGTAGTTTGCCCCCGGTGATGCGTTGTGTAGACAGCACCATCCTCTGGAAAGCCCTGTAGAATGACTTAGAATGTTGTAGTCCTAAGTATCCCTGACTCATCCAGGCTCAGCTCACACTGTGATTTTTATTTATTTATTTAACCTTTATTTTAACTAGGCAAGTCAGTTAAGAACAAATTCTTATTTACAATGATGGCCTAGGAACAGTGGGTTAACTGCCTTGTTCAGGGGTAGAACGACAGATTTTTACCTTGTCAGCTCAGGGATTCAATCTTTCAACCTTCCGGTTACTAGTCCAACGCTCTAACCACTAGGCTACCTGCTGCCCCGTGATACATGGTCTCTCTTCCTGTCCAGGCTCAGCTCACACAGTGATACATGGTCTCTCTTCCTGTCCAGGCTCAGCTCACACAGTGATACATGGTCTCTCTGCCTGTTCTTTGTTTTCCAGACGTGAAGGAAGGTGTCATTCAGGAGAACGAGGCAGCGACAAGGAAAATACCAAAGAACTGTCAGCTGCGAGGCCCGTACGTCAAGAGAAGAAGAGGTAGGCCTGGTCATATCGCTAACTCCCTAATGGCTGTTCCATCCATGTCAATGTTGATGTTGCTCCCAATTGTCACGTACAGTAAGTAGCTGGTTATGGTGGGACTATTGTGTTTGGGTCAGTACATGTGGCTGTACAGGTCATACTACAGTATACAGCTAGTGTTATTATGAGATGATTTCAGTTCAGGTTCTTGAGGAGATGTTTCTGTTGCCTCCTCAGCTGTCTGTAATCGCTCCAAAGCCTCCCGAGGAGTCATACCGTGGTTCGGGCTGTACTTACCCTTCCTGTCTGCCCCGTGTGTTAATCACCAGTATGACGGTCTGACACCTTACTGTTAAATGGGTTGTTAGTACCTACCTGTTAGGTACACCTCGGGTGGTTTGGGAAAGGAGCAGAGTTCATTTTATATTTAGCTTAAACCTTTATTTAAACATTGAGTCCCATAACACATCAATCTATAGATGGTGATTCCTTGGTCTATTGTAATAGATGATTCAGATGGTGATTCCTTGGTCTATTGTAATAGATGATTCAGAGTGTGATTCCTTGGTCTATTGTAATAGATGATTCAGAGTGTGATTCCTTGGTCTATTGTAATAGATGATTCAGAGTGTGATTCCTTGGTCTATTGTAATAGATGATTCAGATGGTGATTCCTTGGTCTATTGTAATATATGATTCAGATGGTGATTCCTTGGTCTATTGTAATAGATGATTCAGATGGTGATTCCTTGGTCTATTGTAATAGATGATTCAGATGGTGATTCCTTGGTCTATTGTAATAGATGATTCAGATGGTGATTCCTTGGTCTATTGTAATAGATGATTCAGATGGTGATTCCTTGGTCTATTGTAATATATGATTCAGACGGTGATTCCTTGGTCTATTGTAATAGATTACATTTACATTTAAGTCATTTAGCAGACGCTCTTATCCAGAGCGACTTACAAGTTGGATGATTCAGATGGTGATTCCTTGGTCTATTGTAATATATGATTCAGATGGTGATTCCTTGGTCTATTGTAATATATGATTCAGATGGTGATTCCTTGGTCTATTGTAATAGATGATTCAGATGGTGATTCCTTGGTCTATTGTAATAGATGATTCAGAGTGTGATTCCTTGGTCTATTGTAATAGATGATTCAGAGTGTGATTCCTTGGTCTATTGTAATAGATGATTCAGATGGTGATTCCTTGGTCTATTGTAATAGATGATTCAGATGGTGATTCCTTGGTCTATTGTAATAGATGATTCAGATGGTGATTCCTTGGTCTATTGTAATAGATGATTCAGATGGTGATTCCTTGGTCTATTGTAATAGATGATTCAGAGTGTGATTCCTTGGTCTATTGTAATAGATGATTCAGAGTGTGATTCCTTGGTCTATTGTAATAGATGATTCAGAGTGTGATTCCTTGGTCTATTGTAATAGATGATTCAGATGGTGATTCCTTGGTCTATTGTAATATATGATTCAGATGGTGATTCCTTGGTCTATTGTAATAGATGATTCAGATGGTGATTCCTTGGTCTATTGTAATAGATGATTCAGATGGTGATTCCTTGGTCTATTGTAATAGATGATTCAGATGGTGATTCCTTGGTCTATTGTAATAGATGATTCAGATGGTGATTCCTTGGTCTATTGTAATAGATGATTCAGATGGTGATTCCTTGGTCTATTGTAATATATGATTCAGACGGTGATTCCTTGGTCTATTGTAATAGATTACATTTACATTTAAGTCATTTAGCAGACGCTCTTATCCAGAGCGACTTACAAGTTGGATGATTCAGATGGTGATTCCTTGGTCTATTGTAATATATGATTCAGATGGTGATTCCTTGGTCTATTGTAATATATGATTCAGATGGTGATTCCTTGGTCTATTGTAATAGATGATTCAGATGGTGATTCCTTGGTCTATTGTAATAGATGATTCAGAGTGTGATTCCTTGGTCTATTGTAATAGATGATTCAGAGTGTGATTCCTTGGTCTATTGTAATAGATGATTCAGATGGTGATTCCTTGGTCTATTGTAATAGATGATTCAGATGGTGATTCCTTGGTCTATTGTAATAGATGATTCAGAGTGTGATTCCTTGGTCTATTGTAATAGATGATTCAGAGTGTGATTCCTTGGTCTATTGTAATAGATGATTCAGATGGTGATTCCTTGGTCTATTGTAATAGATGATTCAGATGGTGATTCCTTGGTCTATTGTAATAGATGATTCAGATGGTGATTCCTTGGTCTATTGTAATAGATGATTCAGATGGTGATTCCTTGGTCTATTGTAATAGATGATTCAGATGGTGATTCCTTGGTCTATTGTAATAGATGATTCAGATGGTGATTCCTTGGTCTATTGTAATATATGATTCAGATGATGATTCCTTGGTCTATTGTAATATATGATTCAGATGGTGATTCCTTGGTCTATTGTAATATATGATTCAGATGGTGATTCCTTGGTCTATTGTAATAGATGATTCAGAGTGTGATTCCTTGGTCTATTGTAATAGATGATTCAGATGGTGATTCCTTGGTCTATTGTAATAGATGATTCAGAGTGTGATTCCTTGGTCTATTGTAATAGATGATTCAGATGGTGATTCCTTGGTCTATTGTAATAGATGATTCAGATGGTGATTCCTTGGTCTATTGTAATAGATGATTCAGATGGTGATTCCTTGGTCTATTGTAATAGATGATTCAGATGGTGATTCCTTGGTCTATTGTAATAGATGATTCAGATGGTGATTCCTTGGTCTATTGTAATAGATGATTCAGATGATGATTCCTTGGTCTATTGTAATATATGATTCAGATGGTGATTCCTTGGTCTATTGTAATAGATGATTCAGATGATGATTCCTTGGTCTATTGTAATAGATGATTCAGAGTGTGATTCCTTGGTCTATTGTAATAGATGATTCAGATGGTGATTCCTTGGTCTATTGTAATAGATGATTCAGATGGTGATTCCTTGGTCTATTGTAATAGATGATTCAGATGGTGATTCCTTGGTCTATTGTAATAGATGATTCAGATGGTGATTCCTTGGTCTATTGTAATAGATGATTCAGATGGTGATTCCTTGGTCTATTGTAATAGATGATTCAGAGTGTGATTCCTTGGTCTATTGTAATAGATGATTCAGACGGTGATTCCTTTGTAGTAATCTGATAAGTAACAGTAGTAAGGATAATGGAATGTTCTATGTTTAATAATTGTATAATCTGTGTCTATAAAGCTACCAGCATCTTCTGTTTGGTTCTAAGGGAAATAATCCCTTTTTATAGGTTAACCCCCCCTATCCCTGTAGTGTAGAATCAGACTACTGGCTTGTCCCTGTAGTGTAGAATCAGATTACTGGCTTGTCCCTGTAGTGTAGAATCAGACTACTGGCTTGTCCCTGTAGACTAGACTGTTGGCCTTGTCCCTGCAGACTAGACTGGTGGCCTTGTCCCTGCAGACTAGACTTTTGGCCTTGTCCCTGCAGACTAGACTGTTGGCCTTGTCCCTGTAGACTAGACTGTTGGCCTTGTCCCTGCAGACTAGACTGTTGGCCTTGTCCCTGCAGACTAGACTGGTGGCCTTGTCCCTGCAGACTAGACTGTTGGCCTTGTCCCTGCAGACTAGACTGTTGGCCTTGTCCCTGTAGACTAGACTGTTGGCCTTGTCCCTGCAGACTAGACTGTTGGCCTTGTCCCTGCAGACTAGACTGTTGGCCTTGTCCCTGCAGACTAGACTGTTGGCCTTGTCCCTGTAGACTAGACTGTTGGCCTTGTCCCTGCAGACTAGACTGTTGGCCTTGTCCCTGTAGACTAGACTGTTGGCCTTGTCCCTGTGGACTAGACTGTTGGCCTTGTCCCTGCAGACTAGACTGTTGGCCTTGTCCCTGCAGACTAGACTGTTGGCCTTGTCCCTGTAGACTAGACTGTTGGCCTTGTCCCTGCAGACTAGACTGTTGGCCTTGTCCCTGCAGACTAGACTGTTGGCCTTGTCCCTGCAGACTAGACTGTTGGCCTTGTCTCTGCAGACTAGACTGTTGGCCTTGTCCCTGTAGAGTAGACTGTTGGCCTTGTCCCTGCAGACTAGACTGTTGGCCTTGTACCTGTAGACTAGACTGTTGGCCTTGTCCCTGCAGACTAGACTGTTGGCCTTGTCCCTGTAGACTAGACTGTTGGCCTTGTCCCTGCAGACTAGACTGTTGGCCTTGTCCCTGCAGACTAGACTGTTGGCCTTGTCCCTGCAGACTAGACTGTTGGCCTTGTCCCTGCAGACTAGACTGATGGCCTTGTCCCTGCAGACTAGACTGTTGGCCTTGTCCCTGCAGACTAGACTGTTGGCCTTGTCCCTGTAGACTAGACTGTTGGCCTTGTCCCTGCAGACTAGACTGTTGGCCTTGTCCCTGTAGACTAGACTGTTGGCCTTGTCCCTGTAGACTAGACTGTTGGCCTTGTCCCTGTAGACTAGACTGTTGGCCTTGTCCCTGTAGACTAGACTGTTGGCCTTGTCCCTGTAGACTAGACTGTTGGCCTTGTCCCTGTAGACTAGACTGTTGGCCTTGTCCCTGTAGACTAGACTGTTGGCCTTGTCCCTGTAGACTAGACTGTTGGCCTTGTCCCTGCAGACTAGACTGTTGGCCTTGTCCCTGCAGACTAGACTGTTGGCCTTGTCCCTGTAGACTAGACTGTTGGCCTTGTCCCTGTAGACTAGACTGTTGGCCTTGTCCCTGTAGACTAGACTGTTGGCCTTGTCCCTGTAGACTAGACTGTTGGCCTTGTCCCTGTAGACTAGACTGTTGGCCTTGTCCCTGTGGACTAGACTGTTGGCCTTGTCCCTGTGGACTAGACTGTTGGCCTTGTCCCTGCGGACTAGACTGCTGGCCTTGTCCCTGTGGACTAGACTGTTGGCCTTGTCCCTGTAGACTAGACTGTTGGCCTTGTCCCTGTAGACTAGACTGTTGGCCTTGTCCCTGTAGACTAGACTGCTGGCCTTGTCCCTGTGGACTAGACTGGTGGCCTTGTCCCTGTAGACTAGACTGTTGGCCTTGTCCCTGTAGACTAGACTGTTGGCCTTGTCCCTGTAGACTAGACTGTTGGCCTTGTCCCTGTAGACTAGACTGTTGGCCTTGTCCCTGCGGACTAGACTGTTGGCCTTGTCCCTGCGGACTAGACTGTTGGCCTTGTCCCTGCGGACTAGACTGTTGGCCTTGTCCCTGTGGACTAGACTGTTGGCCTTGTCCCTGTGGACTAGACTGTTGGCCTTGTCCCTGTGGACTAGACTGTTGGCCTTGTCCCTGTAGACTAGACTGTTGGCCTTGTCCCTGTAGACTAGACTGTTGGCCTTGTCCCTGTAGACTAGACTGCTGGCCTTGTCCCTGTAGACTAGACTGTTGGCCTTGTCCCTGTAGACTAGACTGTTGGCCTTGTCCCTGCAGACTAGACTGTTGGCCTTGTCTCTGCAGACTAGACTGTTGGCCTTGTCTCTGCGGACTAGACTGTTGGCCTTGTCCCTGCGGACTAGACTGTTGGCCTTGTCCCTGCGGACTAGACTGTTGGCCTTGTCCCTGCGGACTAGACTGTTGGCCTTGTCTCTGCAGACTAGACTGTTGGCCTTGTCTCTGCGGACTAGACTGTTGGCCTTGTCCCTGCGGACTAGACTGTTGGCCTTGTCCCTGCGGACTAGACTGTTGGCCTTGTCCCTGCGGACTAGACTGTTGGCCTTGTCCCTGCGGACTAGACTGTTGGCCTTGTCCCTGCGGACTAGACTGTTGGCCTTGTCCCTGCGGACTAGACTGTTGGCCTTGTCCCTGCAGACTAGACTGTTGGCCTTGTCCCTGCAGACTAGACTGTTGGCCTTGTCCCTGCAGACTAGACTGTTGGCCTTGTCCCTGTAGACTAGACTGTTGGCCTTGTCCCTGCAGACTAGACTGTTGGCCTTGTCCCTGTAGACTAGACTGTTGGCCTTGTCCCTGTAGACTAGACTGTTGGCCTTGTCCCTGTAGACTAGACTGTTGGCCTTGTCCCTGTAGACTAGACTGTTGGCCTTGTCCCTGTAGAGTAGACTGGTGGCCTTGTCCCTGTAGAGTAGACTGGTGGCCTTGTCCCTGTAGACTAGACTGTTGGCCTTGTCCCTGCAGACTAGACTGTTGGCCTTGTCTCTGTAGACTAGACTGTTGGCCTTGTCCCTGTAGACTAGACTGTTGGCCTTGTCCCTGTAGACTAGACTGTTGGCCTTGTCCCTGTAGACTAGACTGTTGGCCTTGTCCCTGCAGACTAGACTGTTGGCCTTGTCCCTGTAGACTAGACTCTTGGCCTTGTCCCTGTAGACTAGACTGTTGGCCTTGTCCCTGTAGAGTAGACTGGTGGCCTTGTCCCTGCAGACTAGACTGTTGGCCTTGTCCCTGCAGACTAGACTGTTGGCCTTGTCTCTGTAGACTAGACTGTTGGCCTTGTCTCTGTAGACTAGACTGTTGGCCTTGTCCCTGTAGACTAGACTGTTGGCCTTGTCCCTGCAGACTAGACTGTTGGCCTTGTCTCTGTAGACTAGACTGTTGGCCTTGTCCCTGTAGACTAGACTGTTGGCCTTGTCCCTGTAGACTAGACTGTTGGCCTTGTCCCTGTAGACTAGACTGTTGGCCTTGTCCCTGTAGACTAGACTGTTGGCCTTGTCCCTGTAGACTAGACTGTTGGCCTTGTCCCTGTAGACTAGACTGCTGACTGGATACACAGAGACAAGTAGTGAAGCTGCTGTCCTGTCTACACTGGTGGAACTAGAATTCATCATGTGTCTAGGTGAAGACAGGATTAGTTCAGCTTTGAACATGAATGTGTACGCAGTAGTGTGTGTGTGTGTGTATACCTTTTTACGAGGTTACATCTTCTCCGCAGCCTAGACTTTTGTGTAACTTCAGAACCGTGTGTGTGTGTGTGTGTGTGTGTGTGTGTGTGTGTGTGTGTGTACACACAGTATATATGAGTTCATTGACTGGAGCACATGGCAGACTGAGCACTGAGCTCTCACTATTACCCTTCTTAGGTCAGGACAAACCAACTCCTTCGTAAAGACTTGTGTCAGACGTCATTGTTATTCCTGGTGAAAGGGTTGAACCACGTATTTGGCCCCTCAGTGACTTTGTCCTGAAATATGTGGCATTCTGGACTGAAAGCAGAATTGTGGAATTGATTTTTGCACTCAAATCTTTCTCTATATTTTTTTTCTCCATATTTGGAAATGTTTAGCTACTCGTCTGAGAAGTAGGGGAGAGGAGAGGGGATATTTGGCTACTCGTGGCTTATGTCTGTAGGGGAGAGAAGAGGGTGAAAGGAGAAGATGGGATATGAGTCATTTGAGCAGCATAAACTGAGAGATTCTTCGCCAAGTTAACTGCCATTGACTGAATGAACTGAGGCTTGCTGTCTATATTCTAAAGATAATAAAATCAGGATTCTGTAAGTATCATGTGCTTTTCTCTCTGAGCTGTGTTACAGTACATTATAGCAGGGCTGGTAGTTTACTGTGTTACTGTACATTATAGCAGGGCTGGTAGTTTACTGTGTTACTGTACATTATAGCAGGGCTGGTGGTTTACTGTGTTACTGTACATTATAGCAGGGCTGGTAGTTTACTGTATATTATAGCAGGGCTGGTAGTTTACTGTGTTACTGTACATTATAGCAGGGCTGGTAGTTTACTGTGTTACTGTACATTATAGCAGGGCTGGTAGTTTACTGTGTTACTGTACATTATAGCAGGGCTGGTGGTTTACTGTGTTACTGTACATTATAGCAGGGCTGGTAGTTTACTGTATATTATAGCAGGGCTGGTAGTTTACTGTGTTACTGTACATTATAGCAGGGCTGGTAGTTTACTGTGTTACAGTACATTATAGCAGGGCTGGTAGTTTACTGTGTTACTGTACATTATAGCAGGGCTGGTAGTTTACTGTGTTACTGTATATTATAGCAGGGCTGGTAGTTTACTGTGTTACTGTACATTATAGCAGGGCTGGTAGTTTACTGTGTTACTGTACATTATAGCAGGGCTGGTAGTTTACTGTGTTACTGTACATTATAGCAGGGCTGGTAGTTTACTGTGTTACAGGACATTATAGCAGGGCTGGTAGTTTACTGTGTTATAGTACATTATAGCAGGGCTGGTAGTTTACTGTGTTACTGTATATTATAGCAGGGCTGGTAGTTTACTGTGTTACTGTACATTATAGCAGGGCTGGTAGTTTACTGTATATTATAGCAGGGCTGGTAGTTTACTGTGTTACTGTATATTATAGCAGGGCTGGTAGTTTACTGTGTTACTGTACATTATAGCAGGGCTGGTAGTTTACTGTGTTACTGTACATTATAGCAGGGCTGGTAGTTTACTGTGTTACAGGACATTATAGCAGGGCTGGTAGTTTACTGTGTTACAGGACATTATAGCAGGGCTGGTAGTTTACTGTGTTACAGGACATTATAGCAGGGCTGGTAGTTTACTGTGTTACTGGACAATATAGCAGGGCTGGTAGTTTACTGTGTTACTGTACATTATAGAACCGCAGAACTAGACGTGTTCTATTCATTCTATTTCTATGGAATGGAACCGCAGAACTAGAAGCGTTCTATTCATTCTATTTCTATGGAATGGAACCGCAGAACTAGAAGCGTTCTATTCATTTTATTTCTATGGATGGAATTCCCCAAGTGGAGGACATATTTACATGTTTTAGCCTCACAGGACATGATGGACATGAGGGTGGAAAGGTTTGCAATTTATAAGCATTTAAAAGATATATTTATGTTCTCAAAAAGTTAATCCCATCAATTCCAGTTAGCTTT